>NC_068367.1:70954759-71182692 GCF_020536995.1 Dreissena polymorpha | reverse complement strand
GAAAAAACTATTTGGGTACAAAAAGGGGGGGTACGAATAAAAGTTTTGGTACGAAACAAATTTGGCTACGAAAAAAATGGGTACGAAACAAATTTGGGTACGAAAAAATTTGGGTACAAAAACATTTGGGTACGAAAAAGATGGGTACGAACAATTTGTTTTGGGTACGAACAAATGTGGGTACGAAAACCATTTGGGACAAAAAAAAATGGGTACGAAAAAAAATGAGTGAGTAAGACAAAAATGGGGAACGGACACATTTGGTACGAAAAAATGGGACGAAAAAAATTTGGGTACGAAAAAAATTGGTACGAAAAAAACTTTGGGTCGAACAAATTTGGGTACGAAAAACATTTGGGTATAAAAAAAAGGGGTACTAAAAAAAATTGGGTACCAAAAAATTTGGGTACAAAAAAAAAATTGGGTACGAAAAAAAAATGGGTACGTAAAACATTGGGTTTCGAAAAAAAAAGGGGACAAAAAAGAATTAGTACGAACAAATAGGGTACAAAAAAAATTTGGGTACGAACAAATGGGTACGAAAAAAAATGTGGGTACGAAAAAAAATTTAAAGCGGGTATATACGATTTGTCAAATATTGATGAATTTATACAAACTGTGTTATACTTATATATATATATTTCAATATAAATTAACATAAAAGTTAAGAAGAAACTGTGCCGAAAAATGCGAAATAAGCCAGATATTTAATTCTGAAATTGAAAACGGCTGTACAGCCGAATTCGCCAGCATGTATACCATACATGTACGATGTGCATCTAAACTTAGTTTAACGGTTTATTTGAATTCCTGCAACGATATCTATTCATACGACACACGAACACCATCTCCGATCCTAATACAAAGACGAATGCTTCGGTTATTATTGTAAGAAAATATGTACGTCACTACGGCCTCGGGGCGCGTAATTTGGCTTTGCTGCATTTTATGAAATTCGGCTTTAATGTATAATGTTTCTTGCCTATTGGTGTGTTATTGTAACATATTTTATCAATATATAAGAATTAAACACATATAAAAAATCGTATATACCCGCTTTAAGGACGAAAAATGGGTAACAAAAAAATAGGTACGAAAAAAATATGGTTACGAAATATGGGTACGAATTTTTTTCTATTTAAAATCAATGATGACGTCATATAGCACTCATTCCATAAAAACCAGGAGTCAATGACCCCTGGACTGAAATTTTGAGGAGTCAAATTGAAAAATTCTGGGGTCAATTTTGAAGTGCGTTTAATTGTGTTTTTGTCTGTATTATTCAATTTTTTTAGATAAAAACATGCTCCAAGAGTTACACAATACAAATGTATCTAAAAAGTTATACTGCGTTATTAAATAAAAATACCATGATACATAACACCGCATTTTTAATGAATTGGTACGCAAAGATAAGGACAAAAATCAATAATTTGTGCGAACAATATCGACTTTAAGTTTTTCAAAAACAAACATGTTCATTTTACCAACTTTATTATTTCTATCAATACTATGTTTATTTGTTAAAACAATAAATGCTCATTAAAATCTACTCATAATAACACATTTAAGTAATTTAAGATATGTACCTGTAGCACCTTTTCATCACATATTTATCCTTGTTATATTATCATCATCCCTATGATAGCTTTGTACAAAACACAATCTAAATGCATGTATATCTATTGCTGTTTATCCGAATACTAGATACATGTCGGAAATATATACACTAAGAATGCTTACCAGTAGTAGTTTAACTTTAATAATCCAAAATTTCCTTGTTGTTATCTGGTTAAGAACCTTATTTAATGTTCGTTAAATCCAATTAATGCTATCTCCATTATTGAATCACCATTACTTGTAATTTGAATTGTTGTTGTTGTTGAATCGCCATTTTTTAATTGAAACGCGGGTTTAATGTTAATTACAATACGTCCGCCAATTACAAATGTCAAAGGTCAAGACGTTAGCAATTAATTCCTACTCGGATAATTTATATCTAATTGAGAAAATGTGTTTTCTTAATGTTTATGTGTAGTATTATGACTTGAGAGTATAAAAAACAACGCCCGGGGTAGACCTCTATTCCCTCGATTATAGACCGAGTTTCAAATACTGAAACATTAATTTTGATTAGGAGCACAGGCGGATATATTACCATGGAACTGGAGATGTTAACTGACTGACCCTCGGGTTAAATTTTTGATGCGTCAAAATGACGCACGGCAGAAAAAAGGGTTGCGTCAAAATGAGTCATTTTTAATTTGCTCGCGTCAAATCGCAGGATTCTGCTTCTATTGAAATCGCTGGTCCGATATTTGTTTGAAGTTAAATATGCCATACCGATGTTGATGAAGATTAGACTAACAGTGTGACTTCTGTGGTATAAACATGCTTTTTGTTTGTTTACTATATTAAACCAATTTTGTTAGCTCAAATGACCCCAGTGTCAACTTGGCTGAGATTTAAGTTTGATACAAATCTTCTGACAAAACATCATTAAGATTTGCGCATAAATTTAAGAAAGCGAAACAGTTTTTCAAATTCAGCCAAGACATCATTTAGAACAAATGACCTGACCAAGTTTCTTGAAGGATGCACAGTAAATGTGATTTCTAGAGTGGTAACAAGATTTTACCTATAGCCACTGGCCCATATAAAGAAAACTGCTATGCCCTCAACGGCCATGGTTTTAAACCGACAGAACATTTTTAACTATTACCAGAATTAATAAAACCCTTATCAAACATTAGTACTTTGAATGACTATACATGTATTAAACACCCCAAAAAACTCATGAATGTAAATCAAAACCCCGTTGTTGTTTACTTTTCAACCCCAGTTTGTGAGAATAAATGGGTTTCTAAAATTTCTCGCATGGAATGGTATATACAATACTAATAATTCAACTTGTCATAAAAAATTCGAGTGCACAATTATACTTACAGAGTAATCTGTCATATCTATTACCTGTCAATAATACCCGAAAGGGGAGTTAGACAGTATACAGTCTTGGCCAAACATGGCCGGACCGACGGCCTGTCTGTCAAATTTACAGGACTGATTGTCCGGTAAAAAAAAACAAAAACAATTCATAGGTTTGTATAGGTTTGTTTATGGCTCTGAAAGTTTTCTGAGGTGCAAAAATAGCAATAGCGTCTTTATACACGTGCTTTTCCGTACCAACGCTCTTTGTGCTGACGGAATTTTCCGAGGGCACCTGATTGGTCTATTTATGTGCATCTTAAAATGCGGGTCAGGACGGTCCAAATCCATGACGGCCTAGTCGCTTGACAAGATAATCATAAATCTGATTATTACAATTTAATCAATTTGTGTGGTTTTAATAGCAATAGTAATGTATAATAATGATCATTGTCATTCAAACCGTTATTATCTTGGCTATCAATGTCCATGCGTGAAACAGGCCGGTTGTCATTTATCGAGGCCGTTGTAAGTTTAGGCTGTATTGACCAGACTAATACCTGACATGCGCGCTAAGCATAGCTTAGACTAAAGCCCACACACTTTGAAATGAAATACATGTTAATCAATACATAAAGATGCAATTTGAAAGTGTGCAAAATTGTCATTAAATCTATAGCCTTACATGTGTATATTCTAATTGGCATAGATAAAATTAAATCTATAGCCTAGTTAGAAAATAATATATTATTGTTTAAATGGTACCGCTTTTAAAACCGAAAGTAGGATTTGTAGACATATATGTCTATTTCGACAAATGCAATTATTTTAAGTTTTAAAGCGCAAAAAAGACTTATTTCTACCTTGTAATCACCAGATATATTCTAAATGGCAAAGATAAAAATATGTTTATTATTTATACATAAATTTACTATGCCATGCAGTTAATTTTTAGGTGTGTGGCTTTAAGTCATTTACAAAGTTGAGCATATATAATCATTTTTCTACAAATAAATCATCCTCTGAAGCCCCCACTGAGATTCAAACTCAGACCTCTTTCCTCTGTGAAGGAAAGTATTCTATCTTGAAATACAAGGGCATGTAAGAGGAAAGTTAGCTATTTTAAATCTATCAACAAATAGATTTGAACAATATTTATATGTTATTAAAATATGCAAACATCCCATAAGTTTATTTTTCACATGACCTTCAAACAGAACAGACATCTCTGAATCTGCAATACATTACATTCTTAAGTGTTACATGTAACAAGGTAAATGTTACGACTAACAACAGACGACACACAAAAGGCGATCACAAAATCCAGAGTTTAAAAGAATTTACGATACACGAGATACGTATTTCATACTTAACAAGAGCGAAGGAGTCATAAAAAAACTTAATTTATTATTAACAACCAATTACCTCAATTTTAACTTAAACCCAATGCTTTAAACAATAAAGTTACAATGATATGAACTTCCATTTCTGTTCTTCCTTCCCTTTCTCAAATTTTATTTAAAACCACACTATTTTTTAATTATAAAAGTATAAAATGCTAACCATTCTGACCTTAAACACAATATAGGAAACCGTACATCCAACTTGTCGTCATTAAAGTCCAGAGTTTACATGAAATTATGTTACACGAGATATGTATTTCATACTACACTACGCGACCCGTTATTTTTTCCGCGATTCTCGCATCACCGCATGTACATGTAACATATATTATGTATACACTTACATTATACATTGCAATAATAAAGCTTTTGTTGTTGTTGTATACAATGGGCGTATTAGCTAAAATACTCCCGTTCCGACATGAATTTGATGAAGTAATGTCGGAAGCTTTAACGGCTCCAAATTAATATAACAGCGCAGAATGATCATGCAATAATTATTGAACATAACATGTAAACATTATTTAAATATATTCCAGGCCCAAATACACTACCACTTTTCAAATTCCATATTGTTGCCATATACATGTAGCACTGTCTAAATTGAAAGTTGCATAGTGTTTCGTCATTGGTCGGTTATAAATACCTTGTTTCTCTATACATGGTATTTGATTTAGACAAAACTAATAATTTGGTAATTTACGAGAAATATGATATAAGCTTTTTAAATACGCTCGTCCCGAATTATGCACTGTACTCTTTACACTTCTGAGTGAAAAATGGCGTAGTCATATGGTTGTGTTAATGAAATTCTCAGACATATTTACCGATATAAATGTGACGAATCACATGAAATCGCGGTGATTTTCCACTCAAAAAGCAAACTGTCCGCCTTGACTCCGCAAATTAGGCAACAATCACGGGTCTCGTAGTGTATACATTGTATATACAGAAGCGAAGGAGTCATAAAAAAACTAAATTTAGTATTAACGACACGCTTACATGTACATCAATTTTAACTTTAATCCTTTGCTCAAAACAATAAAGTTACAAAGATATGAACCTCCAATTTTGGTCATCCTTCTCTTTCTCAAAATTTATTAAAAACCACACTATTTTTTTTTAAATTTGTGTATCAAATGCTAACCATTCTTACCTAAAACATGATTAAGGAAACCGAAATCTTTACGCAGCCGAGTTATTTATTCTTATGGAAGATTAATTATGCATGACAAAAATACAATCGGAAATATTTTACAATCTTTTGATGCTTTAAAAAATATTTTACTGTTAAATAAAATAACACGTCTGACTTGTCGTCATTAAAATCCAGAGTTTAATGAAATTACGTTACACAAGATACGCATTTCATACCATATTAGAGCAAAGGAGACATAAAGAACTAAATTTAGTATAAGCAACACGCTTACCTAAATTTAAAACTTTAATCCAATTCTAAAAACAATAAAGTTGCAAGATACAGTAACATGGATGCACTTCCATTTTCTGTGATTTTTTTGCGTTCCATTTCTCAAAATTTATTTACAACCACACTAATTCTTAATTACATTTGTATACAATGCTTAACATAACAAAGCCGTAATCCTGTCGCTGTAAGTTATTTTATTCCTATGAAAATTTAAATTATGCATGGCAAACACAAAATCCAAAATAATTTTGGATTCTTTCTATGCTTAAAACATATTTAACTGCACGACTGACTTGTAGTCATTAAAATCCAGAGTTTAAATGAAAATACGCCACACGAGATATAGCTGTATTTCATATCAATTCATGTTTGCTGAACAAAGGGGCAATTATACACTAGGCTTACAATGCTCAAACCAAAAGGTTCCAAATTGTTGCAAACAAATAAATTAAACATTCACATTTATCAATTATAATTACAAGCTAGTTGTTTTGTACTGCTATAAATTGTGGTGTGGTCAACCTATGAGAGAATCAGGTGAACCACTGCCCTAATCAGAAATCAGTCTGAATTAATGTTACTCAGCTTTACATATTCTACTAATTATTAATTAAATAAAAAAAATAAATCTTGACAGAACCTTGTCAAGTTGACGATGCTTATAATTTGAGAAGTTAATGATTTATAATCATCGAGGGGGGTATTCCAGACGTAAAACATTGCATCATTACATGGAAAACAGCTGCACAACTGTATGCGAAAAGGTAAAACAGTATATTCTATCGAGAACTAACTTGCATAGCAACGTCCGAAATGTGCAAACTCATCTATTTCGATATTTATAAATTCAAGATGTAACGTTAACTGAACTGTTGTACAGAAATCAAACTATAAAACTTGTGTTTTGATAAAAAAATTAGCAAAGCAAACCAAAAAACTTACCCTTTTAACGGCAAAACAATTAATTTACCCAATATTCAACACATGTATTTCCATTCAAATTATGCCCTTGAACTTTAACGGTTGATTGCCGTTTCGTTCCACTATCAGTTCGTGCCACTTATATTTGTGTTGTTTATTTTTCAAGTTAAGTTTCGTAAGAAATAAATGTGTTTGACAACTTTCTTGTATGGTAATGGTATATAAAATTCAACTCATCGGACAAATTCAAGAACACAATGACACTTACCAAGTTTTTCTGAACAACCGTACACAGCGCAAAATGCGGGAGCCGCGTGATGTCTATTTCCATATCCACGGGTGTGTTTATGTCAAATGCTAGTGTTTTTCAATAGATCGTATACTTATCTAAAAAACGGCGAAGTAGCGTTCACTTTAATTATTTTGATGATGTTATTTTGTAAATACTTTCTCGCGTTCTTTTCGAACGCATTGGCAGCCATTTTGAATGTTGGTTGTATACTTCCGAAATTATGTGTTTTAATGACTCTCAAAAATGTTTTAAGTGCAGAAATTGTAGTTTTAAGTATCGATTTCTCGGATTTATTTTATATATTTTGTTCGCTTATTTGCGTTTAAATTTGATTGTTTGTTGTTTACTTGCGAACTATTTTTCATGTGTACGCTAGTGGATATGTAATCAGGTTACCATATTTACATAAATGAAATTTAACTGTTGTTTGTTTTTGTTTGTTTTGTTAATCTTTTCTAAACGAGTTCAGCTATGTATGTTAAACACAATATGAACTTATTTATTAGTTTGGGAATAAAATCGCAATATGTATTAATTAAAATCAAATTTGAAGTGTCTATCGCGTGAATTGCCTCCTTGGGTTGAATTGTGTTTGGGTTGCTATTAACGCTATTAACGCTTCCGGCGAGAACTCATTTTATAGCGATTGCGCAATAAAAAACACCACTTTTTCGTAAATTTATCAAAAACTGGACTTTTCCCAGATATGACGAATACGCCAAAAGGTAGATCGCATTCTGGTCCATATACATGTCAAATTTCAGCACAAGTGTTGGGCCAGTTTTCAAGACTCCCAAATCACGGCTATAACCAGGAGCTTTACGAATTTTAGTCGCCATTATCATTCGTTCAATTGAACGTCATCAAATGATGACGTCAATATAGCACTCATTCCATACTAGAGTTGCGACACCTTAAGGGTTTCGCGTGATGGAATGAGTGGAGAGATGAAATCAAATTGAAAATCGATTATTTCTAAAAAAAAAATGGTACGAAAAAATATGTGGGTAGGAAAAAAAACAAATTTGGGTACGAAAACAAATTTGAGTACGATAAAAAGGGTACAAACAAAATAAGGGAACGAAAAAACTAGTTTGGTACGAAAAAAATGGGTACAAATAAAAAATAAGGTACGAAAAAATTTGTGTACGAAAAAAAAATGATTACGAACAAATGGGTACGAAGAAATTTGGGTACGAACAAATTTGTGTACGAAAAAATTGAGTACAAAAAAATGTGGGTACGAAAAAAAATTGGTTATGAAAAAAAATTAGGGTACGAAAAACTATTTGGGTACGAAAAAAAAGGTTCAAATAAAAATTTGGGTACAAAAAAAATTGGGAACAAAACGAATTTGGGTACGAAAAAAATTTGAGTACGAACAAATGGGTTCAAAGAAATTTGGGTTCGAACAAATTTGTGTAAAAAAAAAATTGGGTACGAAAAAAAATTTGGTTATGAAAACCTATAGGGAACGAAAAAATTAGGGTACAAAAAACTATTTGGGTATGGAATGAGTGATGTATTGGACGTCATCATTGATGACGTTCAATCGAACGAATGATAAAGGGGGCTAACTTTCGTTAAGCTGGCGCATATAGTCGCGATTTGGGGCGCTTGAAAACTGGCCCAGCACGTTTGCTGAAATTTGACATGTATATGTACCAGAATGCGATCTACCTGTTGGCGTAGGCGTTATACCTGGGAAAAATCAAGTTTTTTGATTAAATCACGAAAAAGTTTCGCAAGTTTTACATAACCGGAATTACAAAATGCGCTATGTGGATATACCGAAACCCTACCGAAATCCCCGAAATCAAACTTTTATAAAAACAATGTTTCATTAGTTATTTCAGTGTATTTCGCAACGATCTATATTAAAATACGCAGTTTTTCAATACACAATCAATATTAATGGGGATTTCGTGGGATCTCGTGGATTTCTGAGGATTTTGGTAATTACGGGAAATTCGGTATTTCTTCACACCCGTCAAAATGGTCGACTTCGTCAGAATGAACGCTTAGAAAGTATTTACAAAAAAACATCATCTCAAACGATGTAAAGTGAACGCTACTTATCTGTTTTGTAGATAAGTATACGATCCATTGGAAAACACTAACATTTGACATAAAAAAACGCCAGTGGATATGGAAATCTTCATCGTTGGAAATAGCAGACGGCGTCGACCAATGGCGAAAAGAACGCGAGAAAGTATTAACAAAATAACATAATTAAAAATGATGTAAAGTGAACGCTAATTCGCTGTTTTGTAGTAAGTATACGATCTATTGAAAACCATAACATTTGACATAAAACACCCGTGGATATGCAAATCTTCTGCGTACCAAATAGCAGACATCATGCGGCGTCTAATCTGAGTCTACGCTGTTTGCCAAGGCCGATAGTATAATGAATGGAAATGCACAAACTCAGCAACTGGCAAGCATATATGCATTAGTAGATTGTTTCGTGATTATTTAGAAACGACTACATAATTCTTTTGGTTCAGCCAGTGCAACTTAACAGAAATAAGTATAATAGTTTCTACACCTGACAAAAATGTGCCAACTTTATACAAGGTAAGTTGTTTACATTATTTAAAATATTTCAAGCTTACAGTATACAACAATAAACAGCTGGTACAATGTAATGTCATCGTTTTAATTTTAATAAGCCCGTGGTTAATTACCCTTTTTAATCTTATGGTTCAATGCATCTCTAACACCTTCAATTGACATTCTCGGCTCGGGTACTACTTACCGGTACATGTACCCCGGGTACTCTTAACTTTACTTACATGTAGCCCGGGTACGGTAAAGAAACTTAAACATACCCGCAAATATTAGATTGTATCCGAGTTGTATATCTGCCAAAAATCCGATGTCGTTAAACATGCTAGCGATTAAAGTAAAACAATATTGTTTACCTTAAAGAAACTTCTCTTTAAAAAAAATCTGCATCAACATGCTTTTTAGTATGAGTGTTGAGAGGACGCCGTAGGAATAATCAAGTAATCAAGAATACGTCTCTGTTTCTGCTTTTATTTCCTTCATGTATAATGACGATAAGGATTGACGACTAACATTGACGGCAATGATAACAAGCATTGAAAACTAACACTAACGACAAGGATTGGCGTCTAGATGTAACATTGACGATTCTCTACAATAAATGAAATTAACAATAAAGAATGAATAATACGATTATAGTACAACAGATCTGCTATTCGAAGTATAATATGATAGCATACACTCATTAGAATAAAAGGTTTCATAAATAACAATTTGAAACATTTTCAATAAATATCGAAATATCTTATACAATATTTATTACACAGCATGAATTATTTGTTAAAACATAATATAAATACCAAATATGGTGTTCCCCATTTAACGGACCTCGCAAACCAAAAAATGTTTCTTTAAAAAAATCTATGACGGTAAAAAGTGAACGTGCGACATCGCGGAAAATATACTTGACAACGTCATACAATGACGCGACTTTAAACAATTTAAGATTTTAAATTGAATCACATTAATGATTGTAAAAATGAGTTTTGATAATACATTGTATAAATGCCATTTAACAGAAAATTGACATAAATGTAAACATAATTAATTTTTACAAAATAGCCGACAACAACCGATTTAGTGTTAAAATTCCCGGGTATGTTTTAGTATATTTACCGTACCCAGGGTACGAGCCTTACTAACTGTATTATTATTATATCTCACCGACTACCTTTACCTTGTTGTGTTTCAACCTGAAATTTATGTAAAATCCGGCTTTCTTTACTTTTATTTTTCATTCATTTGATTACGCAATTGTTGACGTATCTCGTGGAAAATTATTTGAATCTTTGGATTTTAGTGACGACAAGCTGGAAGTGTCAATTTATTTTTTACAATGAATCTAAGATGTATTTAATTTTTGTGTGTTTGTCATGCATAGTTCAGTGTTTTCCAGAAAAATTTGAGTAGCCAGTTATATGGCCGGCAACTATGCAGTAAAACCAAAGCATTTGTGACATTTACTTGATATATTTGGGAAAAGTAGCCGGCATCAAGAGTTAATGTAACCGGCAAGATCGCTAGCAGCCGGTATTTAAAGAGAACACTGATAATAGTAAACTAAATCTCTACGACGGGATTACAGCTTTGTAAAATTGTTTTTTGGGTGATAATGGTTAGTAATTCATACTAATGTTATTAAAAAATATCGGCTTTAAATTTAATTTGGAGAATGGGATGGAAGAACAGAAAATGAAGAGCATACAGGGATGGAAATAAGTGGTTTACCGTGAACCAGTGCCCCAGATAATTATTTCGGAAATAGGGTTTTCACCCACTGATTTTGAAAAATAGGGTGATTTCATTCTTGGAATAGGGTGAAATGAGTTATAAGATGCATACAGTAAAACCATCCCTGCTTTACTTCTGTTGAAGCTGCACACAATTGTATTGATTCAATAAAACTGTAAACTAATATAATTAACTTTAATAAACTGATGTTTCATAACATCTTTAATCCTTGAAACTGTCAATAAAGTTTAAACTTAAAAAAATCGATAACACGAATGATTCGGCACTTATTGGCTCTTGCTTTCTTGGTTCGAAAAAGTTAGCGATCGACTGATATTATGGCGCAACAATTGCTGACGTCTTTCTCTTAGACATTTTTATTACGCATCGTATTAGAAACTGAAAGTACAGACACTTAACAAATACATGCACAATGAACGACGGATTAAGTCAGATTGAAAACGCATGTATGTCGTCGTAAATAATTTGGTCAGCCGCTTTATTTAACTATGAAATCTAGTCCGCAGAGCGTTTGAATAGCTTTGACTGTTTTATTGCTCCGTCATCCAGGCGCTTGCTGAATAAAAGCGTCGCCGCGTAACAAAAATAATCACAAAAAATACCGAAAATGAGCAAAGTATTTTCGATCAAAGCTATTGTATTGTACGCATCAAATAAGACGAATGTGCGTAAAAGGCAAATCGGGTGCGTTTTCAATACGCATGATATTGTATTTCTTTGCGTTTTTAAACATTTAATAGGGTGAAAGACGCAGATACGCAGCTTATCTGGGGCACTGCCGTGAACCCGGGGCAAGTAGATTTTTGCCTGGGCAACTCAATTTCAAAAGTTGGTAAACTTCTTTTTTTTAAAGCTTAAAACAATTCACTGCAATAAAAATTGAAAAACAATTGATCACCATGGATCAATACTAGTTAAATAACATTCATTATTTAGGAATAGGACATGATTCAATTCAGGCTCATAATAAAACATCATGCATTGAACATGTGTTGTCAGCAAATGTATTTAATTATCTATTATTTTATTAAAAGAATGTATAATATTGACATGTTCATATTTCTGGGCTCGTTATTCTTTATCTGGGCAACCAAAATACTAAAGATGGTTGCCCACAATAGTAAACAGTTAGTTTCAATCCCTGGCATATCATTGTATCTCTATTGTTATAAGCATTGCATTAAAGTTGTGATTGAGGTTAGCCTGTTGTTTATGGTATATTTACATTTTAGCTTGACTGTTATATATGAAATATATATAGTCGAGCTATCCTACTCAACCCGGCGTCGGCGTGCGCATTGGAATGTTTGCGTACCACCTCAAATATATTTCCTATGTCCATTGACATATTGCTTTTATATTTTGCATACTTCATTACCGACATAACCCCAATCTATAAACAAGAGCAGACAACTCATTTACTGTATCAAGCATTTTAACAGAATTAGGCCCTTTTTCACTAAGAATAATATGCATATTATTGATAAATCTATGTTAAAGTTTGCATATGACCTCAAATATTTTTTATGTCACTTGACATATTGCGTTCATACACCATGTATTTTGCTTATTAACCAACATGACCCCAATGTATAAACAAGAGCAGATAACTGTATCAAGCATTTTGTAACAATTATGGCCTTTTTTTCACTTAGAATAAGCATATAATTGATAAATGTATTATTAAGTTTGCGTACCACCTTTAAATTGCCATAACTTGTTTATTATGCTCCCCCCCCAAATTTTTTAGGGGGAGCATATAGTCGCCGCTTCGTCTGTCCGTCGGTGCAAAAATTTGTTTCGTACCCAATTTTTTTTGTACCCAAATTTATATATGTACCCTTTTTTTTTCGTACCCAAATAGTTTTTTGTACCCTAATTTTTTCGTTCCCTATAGGTTTTCATAACCAAATTTTTTTTCGTACCCAATTTTTTTTACACAAATTTGTTAGAACCCAAATTTCTTTGAACCCATTTGTTCGTACTCAAATTTTTTTCGTACCCAAATTCGTTTTGTTCCCAATTTTTTTTGTACCCAAATTTTTATTTGAACCTTTTTTTTCGTACCCAAATAGTTTTTCGTACCCTAATTTTTTTTATAACCAATTTTTTTTTCGTACCCACATTTTTTGTACCCAATTTTTTCGTACACAAATTTGTTCGTACCCAAATTTCTTCGTACCCATTTGTTCGTACTCATTTTTTTTCGTACACAAATTTTTTCGTACCTTATTTTTTATTTGTACCCATTTTTTTCGTACCAAAATAGTTTTTTTCGTTCCCTTATTTTGTTTGTACCCTTTTTATCGTACTCAAATTTGTTTTCGTACCCAAATTTGTTTTTTTTTCCTACCCACATATTTTTTCGTACCATTTTTTATAGAAATAATCGATTTTCAATTTGATTTCATCTCTCCACTCATTCCATCACGCGAAACCCTTAAGGTGTCGCAATTCTAGTATGGAATTAGTGATGTATTGGACGTCATCATTGATGACGTTCATTCGAACGAATGATAAAGGGGGCTAAGTTTCGTTAAGGTGGCGAGAATCACTGCGATTTGAGTTTCTTGAAAACTGGCCCAGCACGTTTGCTGAAATTTGACATGTATATGGACAAGAATGCGATCTACCTGTTGGCGTAGGCGTTATACCTGGGAAAAATCAAGTTTTTTTATTAAATCACGAAAAAGTTTCGCAAGTTTGACGAAACCGGAATTACAAAATGCGGTATGTGGATATACCGAAGTCCTACCGAAATCCCCGAAATCAAACTTGATAAAACAATGTTTCATTAGTGATTTCAGTGTATTTCGCAACGATCTATATTAAAATACGCAGTTTTTCAATACACAATCAATATTAATGGGGATTTCGTGGGATCTCGTGGATTTCTGAGGATTTTGGTAATTACGGGAAATTCGGTATTTCTTCACACCCGTCAAAATGGTCGACTTCGTCAGAATGAACGCTTAGAAAGTATTTACAAAAAAACATCATCTCAAACGATGTAAAGTGAACGCTACTTATCTGTTTTGTAGATAAGTATACGATCCATTGGAAAACACTAACATTTGACATAAAAAAACGCCAGTGGATATGGAAATCTTCATCGTTTGAAATAGCAGACGGCGTCGACCAAAGGCGAAAAGAACGCGAGAAAGTATTAACAAAATAACATAATTAAAAATGATGTCAAGTGAACGCTAATTCGCTGTTTTGTAGATAAGTATACGATCTATTGAAAACCATAACATTTGACATAAAACACCCGTGGATATGCAAATCTTCTGCGTACCAAATAGCAGACATCATGCGGCGTCTAATCTGAGTCTACGCTGTTTGCCAAGGCCGATAGTATAATGAATGGAAATGCACAAACTCAGCAACTGGCAAGCATATATGCATTAGTAGATTGTTTCGTGATTATTTAGAAACGACTACATAATTCTTTTGGTTCAGCCAGTGCAACTTAACAGAAATAAGTATAATAGTTTCTACACCTGACAACAATGTGCCAACTTTATACAAGGTAAGTTGTTTACATTATTTAAAATATTTCAAGCTTACAGTATACAACAATAAACAGCTGGTACAATGTAATGTCATCGTTTTAATTTTAATAAGCCCGTGGTTAATTACCCTTTTTAATCTTATGGTTCAATGCATCTCTAACACCTTCAATTGACATTCTCGGCTCGGGTACTACTTACCGGTACATGTACCCCGGGTACTCTTAACTTTACTTACATGTAGCCCGGGTACGGTAAAGAAACTTAAACATACCCGCAAATATTAGATTGTATCCGAGTTGTATATCTGCCAAAAATCCGATGTCGTTAAACATGCTAGCGATTAAAGTAAAACAATATTGTTTACCTTAAAGAAACTTCTCTTTAAAAAAAATCTGCATCAACATGCTTTTTAGTATGAGTTTTGAGAGGACGCCGTAGGAATAATCAAGTAATCAAGAATACGTCTCTGTTTCTGCTTTTATTTCCTTCATGTATAATGACGATAAGGATTGACGACTAACATTGACGGCAATGATAACAAGCATTGAAAACTAACACTAACGACAAGGATTGGCGACTAGATGTAACATTGACGATTCTCTACAATAAATGAAATTAACAATAAAGAATGAATAATACGATTTTAGTACAACAGATCTGCTATTCGAAGTATAATATGATAGCATACACTCATTAGAATAAAAGGTTTCATAAATAACAATTTGAAACATTTTCAATAAATATCGAAATATCTTATACAATATTTATTACACAGCATGAATTATTTGTTAAAACATAATATAAATACCAAATATGGTGTTCCCCATTTAACGGACCTCGCAAACCCAAAAATGTTTCTTTAAAAAAATCTATGACGGTAAAAAGTGAACGTGCGACATCGCGGAAAATATACTTGACAACGTCATACAATGACGCGACTTTAAACAATTTAAGATTTTAAATTGAATCACATTAATGATTGTAAAAATGAGTTTTGATAATACATTGTATAAATGCCATTTAACAGAAAATTGACATAAATGTAAACATAATTAATTTTTACAAAATAGCCGACAACAACCGATTTAGTGTTAAAATTCCCGGGTATGTTTTAGTATATTTACCGTACCCAGGGTACGAGCCTTACTAACTGTATTATTATTATATCTCATCGACTACCTTTACCTTGTTGTGTTTCAACCTGAAATTTATGTAAAATCCGGCTTTCTTTACTTTTATTTTTCATTCATTTGATTACGCAATTGTTGACGTATCTCGTGGAAAATTATTTGAATCTTTGGATTTTAGTGACGACAAGCTGGAAGTGTCAATTTATTTTTTACAATGAATCTAAGATGTATTTAATTTTTGTGTGTTTGTCATGCATAGTTCAGTGTTTTCCAGAAAAATTTGAGTAGCCAGTTATATGGCCGGCAACTATGCAGTAAAACCAAAGCATTTGTGACATTTACTTGATATATTTGGGAAAAGTAGCCGGCATCAAGAGTTAATGTAACCGGCAAGATCGCTAGCAGCCGGTATTTAAAGAGAACACTGATAATAGTAAACTAAATCTCTACGACGGGATTACAGCTTTGTAAAATTGTTTTTTGGGTGATAATGGTTAGTAATTTATACTAATGTTATTAAAAAATATCGGCTTTAAATTTAATTTTGAGAATGGGATGGAAGAACAGAAAATGAAGAGCATACAGGGATGGAAATAAGTGGTTTACCGTGAACCCGGGGCAAGTAGATTTTGGCCTGGGCAACTCAATTTCAAAAGTTGGTAAACTTCTTTTTTTTAAAGCTTAAAACAATTCACTGCAATAAAAATTGAAAAACAATTGATCACCATGGATCAATACTAGTTAAATAACATTCATTATTTAGGAATAGGACATGATTCAATTCAGGCTCATAATAAAACATCATGCATTGAACATGTGTTGTCAGCAAATGTATTTAATTATCTATTATTTTATTAAAAGAATGTATAATATTGACATGTTCATATTTCTGGGCTCGTTATTCTTTATCTGGGCAACCAAAATACTAAAGATGGTTGCCCACAATAGTAAACAGTTAGTTTCAATCCCTGGCATATCATTGTATCTCTATTGTTATAAGCATTGCATTAAAGTTGTGATTGAGGTTAGCCTGTTGTTTATGGTATATTTACATTTTAGCTTGACTGTTATATATGAAATATATATAGTCGAGCTTTCCTACTCAACCCGGCATCGGCGTGCGCATTGGAATGTTTGCGTACCACCTCAAATATATTTCCTATGTCCATTGACATATTGCTTTTATATTTTGCATACTTCATTACCGACATAACCCCAATCTATAAACAAGAGCAGACAACTCATTTACTGTATCAAGCATTTTAACAGAATTAGGCCCTTTTTCACTAAGAATAATATGCATATTATTGATAAATCTATGTTAAAGTTTGCATATGACCTCAAATATTTTTTATGTCACTTGACATATTGCGTTCATACACCATGTATTTTGCTTATTAACCAACATGACCCCAATGTATAAACAAGAGCAGATAACTGTATCAAGCATTTTGTAACAATTATGGCCTTTTTTTCACTTAGAATAAGCATATAATTGATAAATCTATTATTAAGTTTGCGTACCACCTTTAAATTGCCATAACTTGTTTATTATGCTCCCCCCCAAATTTTTTAGGGGGAGCATATAGTCGCCGCTTCGTCTGTCCGTCGGTGCACAAACTTGTTTCGTACCCAATTTATTTGTACCCAAATTTATATATGTACCCTTTTTTTTTCGTACCCAAATAGTTTTTTGTACCCTAATTTTTTCGTTCCCTATAGGTTTTCATAACCAAATTTTTTTTCGTACCCAATTTTTTTTTTACACAAATTTGTTCGAACCCAAATTTCTTTGAACCCATTTGTTCGTACTCAAATTTTTTTCGTACCCAAATTCGTTTTGTTCCCAATTTTTTTTGTACCCAAATTTTTATTTGAACCTTTTTTTTCGTACCCAAATAGTTTTTCGTACCCTAATTTTTTTTCATAACCAATTTTTTTTTCGTACCCACATTTTTTTGTACCCAATTTTTTCGTACACAAATTTGTTCGTACCCAAATTTCTTCGTACCCATTTGTTCGTAATCATTTTTTTTTCGTACACAAATTTTTTCGTACCTTATTTTTTATTTGTACCCATTTTTTTCGTACCAAACTAGTTTTTTCGTTCCCTTATTTTGTTTGTACCCTTTTTATCGTACTCAAATTTGTTTTCGTACCCAAATTTGTTTTTTTTCCTACCCACATATTTTTTCGTACCATTTTTTTTTTAGAAATAATCGATTTTCAATTTGATTTCATCTCTCCACTCATTCCATCACGCGAAACCCTTAAGGTGTCGCAACTCTAGTACGAAAAAAAAAGGGTACATATATAAATTTGGGTACAAATAAATTGGGTACGAAACAAGTTTGTGCACCGACGGACAGACGAAGCGGCGACTATATGCTCCCCCTAAAAAATTTGGGGGGGAGCATAATAAACAAGTTATGGCAATTTAAAGGTGGTACGCAAACTTAATAATAGATTTATCAATTATATGCTTATTCTAAGTGAAAAAAAGGCCATAATTGTTACAAAATGCTTGATACAGTTATCTGCTCTTGTTTATACATTGGGGTCATGTTGGTTAATAAGCAAAATACATGGTGTATGAACGCAATATGTCAAGTGACATAAAAAATATTTGAGGTCATATGCAAACTTTAACATAGATTTATCAATAATATGCATATTATTCTTAGTGAAAAAGGGCCTAATTCTGTTAAAATGCTTGATACAGTAAATGAGTTGTCTGCTCTTGTTTATAGATTGGGGTTATGTCGGTAATGAAGTATGCAAAATATAAAAGCAATATGTCAATGGACATAGGAAATATATTTGAGGTGGTACGCAAACATTCCAATGCGCACGCCGATGCCGGGTTGAGTAGGAAAGCTCGACTATATATATTTCATATATAACAGTCAAGCTAAAATGTAAATATACCATAAACAACAGGCTAACCTCAATCACAACTTTAATGCAATGCTTATAACAATAGAGATACAATGATATGCCAGGGATTGAAACTAACTGTTTACTATTGTGGGCAACCATCTTTAGTATTTTGGTTGCCCAGATAAAGAATAACGAGCCCAGAAATATGAACATGTGAATATTATACATTCTTTTAATAAAATAATAGATAATTAAATACATTTGCTGACAACACATGTTCAATGCATGATGTTTTATTATGAGCCTGAATTGAATCATGTCCTATTCCTAAATAATGAATGTTATTTAACTAGTATTGATCCATGGTGATCAATTGTTTTTCAATTTTTATTGCAGTGAATTGTTTTAAGCTTTAAAAAAAAGAAGTTTACCAACTTTTGAAATTGAGTTGCCCAGGCCAAAATCTACTTGCCCCGGGTTCACGGTAAACCACTTATTTCCATCCCTGTATGCTCTTCATTTTCTGTTCTTCCATCCCATTCTCAAAATTAAATTTAAAGCCGATATTTTTTAATAACATTAGTATAAATTACTAACCATTATCACCCAAAAAACAATTTTACAAAGCTGTAATCCCGTCGTAGAGATTTAGTTTACTATTATCAGTGTTCTCTTTAAATACCGGCTGCTAGCGATCTTGCCGGTTACATTAACTCTTGATGCCGGCTACTTTTCCCAAATATATCAAGTAAATGTCACAAATGCTTTGGTTTTACTGCATAGTTGCCGGCCATATAACTGGCTACTCAAATTTTTCTGGAAAACACTGAACTATGCATGACAAACACACAAAAATTAAATACATCTTAGATTCATTGTAAAAAATAAATTGACACTTCCAGCTTGTCGTCACTAAAATCCAAAGATTCAAATAATTTTCCACGAGATACGTCAACAATTGCGTAATCAAATGAATGAAAAATAAAAGTAAAGAAAGCCGGATTTTACATAAATTTCAGGTTGAAACACAACAAGGTAAAGGTAGTCGATGAGATATAATAATAATACAGTTAGTAAGGCTCGTACCCTGGGTACGGTAAATATACTAAAACATACCCGGGAATTTTAACACTAAATCGGTTGTTGTCGGCTATTTTGTAAAAATTAATTATGTTTACATTTATGTCAATTTTCTGTTAAATGGCATTTATACAATGTATTATCAAAACTCATTTTTACAATCATTAATGTGATTCAATTTAAAATCTTAAATTGTTTAAAGTCGCGTCATTGTATGACGTTGTCAAGTATATTTTCCGCGATGTCGCACGTTCA
The DNA here is from genome assembly GCF_020536995.1 of Dreissena polymorpha. Lineage (NCBI taxonomy): Eukaryota > Metazoa > Mollusca > Bivalvia > Myida > Dreissenidae > Dreissena > Dreissena polymorpha. The sequence continues at coordinate 71,162,539 of NC_068367.1, read as the reverse complement.
CTTTTTACCGTCATAGATTTTTTTAAAGAAACATTTTTGGGTTTGCGAGGTCCGTTAAATGGGGAACACCATATTTGGTATTTATATTATGTTTTAACAAATAATTCATGCTGTGTAATAAATATTGTATAAGATATTTCGATATTTATTGAAAATGTTTCAAATTGTTATTTATGAAACCTTTTATTCTAATGAGTGTATGCTATCATATTATACTTCGAATAGCAGATCTGTTGTACTAAAATCGTATTATTCATTCTTTATTGTTAATTTCATTTATTGTAGAGAATCGTCAATGTTACATCTAGTCGCCAATCCTTGTCGTTAGTGTTAGTTTTCAATGCTTGTTATCATTGCCGTCAATGTTAGTCGTCAATCCTTATCGTCATTATACATGAAGGAAATAAAAGCAGAAACAGAGACGTATTCTTGATTACTTGATTATTCCTACGGCGTCCTCTCAAAACTCATACTAAAAAGCATGTTGATGCAGATTTTTTTTAAAGAGAAGTTTCTTTAAGGTAAACAATATTGTTTTACTTTAATCGCTAGCATGTTTAACGACATCGGATTTTTGGCAGATATACAACTCGGATACAATCTAATATTTGCGGGTATGTTTAAGTTTCTTTACCGTACCCGGGCTACATGTAAGTAAAGTTAAGAGTACCCGGGGTACATGTACCGGTAAGTAGTACCCGAGCCGAGAATGTCAATTGAAGGTGTTAGAGATGCATTGAACCATAAGATTAAAAAGGGTAATTAACCACGGGCTTATTAAAATTAAAACGATGACATTACATTGTACCAGCTGTTTATTGTTGTATACTGTAAGCTTGAAATATTTTAAATAATGTAAACAACTTACCTTGTATAAAGTTGGCACATTGTTGTCAGGTGTAGAAACTATTATACTTATTTCTGTTAAGTTGCACTGGCTGAACCAAAAGAATTATGTAGTCGTTTCTAAATAATCACGAAACAATCTACTAATGCATATATGCTTGCCAGTTGCTGAGTTTGTGCATTTCCATTCATTATACTATCGGCCTTGGCAAACAGCGTAGACTCAGATTAGACGCCGCATGATGTCTGCTATTTGGTACGCAGAAGATTTGCATATCCACGGGTGTTTTATGTCAAATGTTATGGTTTTCAATAGATCGTATACTTATCTACAAAACAGCGAATTAGCGTTCACTTGACATCATTTTTAATTATGTTATTTTGTTAATACTTTCTCGCGTTCTTTTCGCCTTTGGTCGACGCCGTCTGCTATTTCAAACGATGAAGATTTCCATATCCACTGGCGTTTTTTTATGTCAAATGTTAGTGTTTTCCAATGGATCGTATACTTATCTACAAAACAGATAAGTAGCTTTCACTTTACATCGTTTGAGATGATGTTTTTTTGTAAATACTTTCTAAGCGTTCATTCTGACGAAGTCGACCATTTTGACGGGTGTGAAGAAATACAGAATTTCCCGTAATTACCAAAATCCTCAGAAATCCACGAGATCCCACGAAATCCCCATTAATATTGATTGTGTATTGAAAAACTGCGTATTTTAATATAGATCGTTGCGAAATACACTGAAATCACTAATGAAACATTGTTTTATCAAGTTTGATTTCGGGGATTTCGGTAGGACTTCGGTATATCCACATACCGCATTTTGTAATTCCGGTTTCGTCAAACTTGCGAAACTTTTTCGTGATTTAATAAAAAAACTTGATTTTTCCCAGGTATAACGCCTACGCCAACAGGTAGATCGCATTCTTGTCCATATACATGTCAAATTTCAGCAAACGTGCTGGGCCAGTTTTCAAGAAACTCAAATCGCGGTGATTCTCGCCACCTTAACGAAACTTAGCCCCCTTTATCATTCGTTCGAATGAACGTCATCAATGATGACGTCCAATACATCACTCATTCCATACTAGAATTGCGACACCTTAAGGGTTTCGCGTGATGGAATGAGTGGAGAGATGAAATCAAATTGAAAATCGATTATTTCTATAAAAAATGGTACGAAAAAATATGTGGGTAGGAAAAAAAAAACAAATTTGGGTACGAAAACAAATTTGAGTACGATAAAAAGGGTACAAACAAAATAAGGGAACGAAAAAACTATTTTGGTACGAAAAAAATGGGTACAAATAAAAAATAAGGTACGAAAAAATTTGTGTACGAAAAAAAAATGAGTACGAACAAATGGGTACGAAGAAATTTGGGTACGAACAAATTTGTGTACGAAAAAATTGGGTACAAAAAAATGTGGGTACGAAAAAAAAATTGGTTATAAAAAAAATTAGGGTACGAAAAACTATTTGGGTACGAAAAAAAAGGTTCAAATAAAAATTTGGGTACAAAAAAAATTGGGAACAAAACGAATTTGGGTACGAAAAAAATTTGAGTACGAACAAATGGGTTCAAAGAAATTTGGGTTCTAACAAATTTGTGTAAAAAAAATTGGGTACGAAAAAAAATTTGGTTATGAAAACCTATAGGGAACGAAAAAATTAGGGTACAAAAAACTATTTGGGTACGAAAAAAAAAGGGTACATATATAAATTTGGGTACAAAAAAAATTGGGTACGAAACAAATTTTTGCACCGACGGACAGACGAAGCGGCGACTATATGCTCCCCCTAAAAAATTTGGGGGGGGAGCATAATAAACAAGTTATGGCAATTTAAAGGTGGTACGCAAACTTAATAATACATTTATCAATTATATGCTTATTCTAAGTGAAAAAAAGGCCATAATTGTTACAAAATGCTTGATACAGTTATCTGCTCTTGTTTATACATTGGGGTCATGTTGGTTAATAAGCAAAATACATGGTGTATGAACGCAATATGTCAAGTGACATAAAAAATATTTGAGGTCATATGCAAACTTTAACATAGATTTATCAATAATATGCATATTATTCTTAGTGAAAAAGGGCCTAATTCTGTTAAAATGCTTGATACAGTAAATGAGTTGTCTGCTCTTGTTTATAGATTGGGGTTATGTCGGTAATGAAGTATGCAAAATATAAAAGCAATATGTCAATGGACATAGGAAATATATTTGAGGTGGTACGCAAACATTCCAATGCGCACGCCGACGCCGGGTTGAGTAGGATAGCTCGACTATATATATTTCATATATAACAGTCAAGCTAAAATGTAAATATACCATAAACAACAGGCTAACCTCAATCACAACTTTAATGCAATGCTTATAACAATAGAGATACAATGATATGCCAGGGATTGAAACTAACTGTTTACTATTGTGGGCAACCATCTTTAGTATTTTGGTTGCCCAGATAAAGAATAACGAGCCCAGAAATATGAACATGTCAATATTATACATTCTTTTAATAAAATAATAGATAATTAAATACATTTGCTGACAACACATGTTCAATGCATGATGTTTTATTATGAGCCTGAATTGAATCATGTCCTATTCCTAAATAATGAATGTTATTTAACTAGTATTGATCCATGGTGATCAATTGTTTTTCAATTTTTATTGCAGTGAATTGTTTTAAGCTTTAAAAAAAAGAAGTTTACCAACTTTTGAAATTGAGTTGCCCAGGCAAAAATCTACTTGCCCCGGGTTCACGGCAGTGCCCCAGATAAGCTGCGTATCTGCGTCTTTCACCCTATTAAATGTTTAAAAACGCAAAGAAATACAATATCATGCGTATTGAAAACGCACCCGATTTGCCTTTTACGCACATTCGTCTTATTTGATGCGTACAATACAATAGCTTTGATCGAAAATACTTTGCTCATTTTCGGTATTTTTTGTGATTATTTTTGTTACGCGGCGACGCTTTTATTCAGCAAGCGCCTGGATGACGGAGCAATAAAACAGTCAAAGCTATTCAAACGCTCTGCGGACTAGATTTCATAGTTAAATAAAGCGGCTGACCAAATTATTTACGACGACATACATGCGTTTTCAATCTGACTTAATCCGTCGTTCATTGTGCATGTATTTGTTAAGTGTCTGTACTTTCAGTTTCTAATACGATGCGTAATAAAAATGTCTAAGAGAAAGACGTCAGCAATTGTTGCGCCATAATATCAGTCGATCGCTAACTTTTTCGAACCAAGAAAGCAAGAGCCAATAAGTGCCGAATCATTCGTGTTATCGATTTTTTTTAAGTTTAAACTTTATTGACAGTTTCAAGGATTAAAGATGTTATGAAACATCAGTTTATTAAAGTTAATTATATTAGTTTACAGTTTTATTGAATCAATACAATTGTGTGCAGCTTCAACAGAAGTAAAGCAGGGATGGTTTTACTGTATGCATCTTATAACTCATTTCACCCTATTCCAAGAATGAAATCACCCTATTTTTCAAAATCAGTGGGTGAAAACCCTATTTCCGAAATAATTATCTGGGGCACTGGTTCACGGTAAACCACTTATTTCCATCCCTGTATGCTCTTCATTTTCTGTTCTTCCATCCCATTCTCCAAATTAAATTTAAAGCCGATATTTTTTAATAACATTAGTATGAATTACTAACCATTATCACCCAAAATACAATTTTACAAAGCTGTAATCCCGTCGTAGAGATTTAGTTTACTATTATCAGTGTTCTCTTTAAATACCGGCTGCTAGCGATCTTGCCGGTTACATTAACTCTTGATGCCGGCTACTTTTCCCAAATATATCAAGTAAATGTCACAAATGCTTTGGTTTTACTGCATAGTTGCCGGCCATATAACTGGCTACTCAAATTTTTCTGGAAAACACTGAACTATGCATGACAAACACACAAAAATTAAATACATCTTAGATTCATTGTAAAAAATAAATTGACACTTCCAGCTTGTCGTCACTAAAATCCAAAGATTCAAATAATTTTCCACGAGATACGTCAACAATTGCGTAATCAAATGAATGAAAAATAAAAGTAAAGAAAGCCGGATTTTACATAAATATCAGGTTGAAACACAACAAGGTAAAGGTAGTCGGTGAGATATAATAATAATACAGTTAGTAAGGCTCGTACCCTGGGTACGGTAAATATACTAAAACATACCCGGGAATTTTAACACTAAATCGGTTGTTGTCGGCTATTTTGTAAAAATTAATTATGTTTACATTTATGTCAATTTTCTGTTAAATGGCATTTATACAATGTATTATCAAAACTCATTTTTACAATCATTAATGTGATTCAATTTAAAATCTTAAATTGTTTAAAGTCGCGTCATTGTATGACGTTGTCAAGTATATTTTCCGCGATGTCGCACGTTCACTTTTTACCGTCATAGATTTTTTTAAAGAAACATTTTTTGGTTTGCGAGGTCCGTTAAATGGGGAACACCATATTTGGTATTTATATTATGTTTTAACAAATAATTCATGCTGTGTAATAAATATTGTATAAGATATTTCGATATTTATTGAAAATGTTTCAAATTGTTATTTATGAAACCTTTTATTCTAATGAGTGTATGCTATCATATTATACTTCGAATAGCAGATCTGTTGTACTATAATCGTATTATTCATTCTTTATTGTTAATTTCATTTATTGTAGAGAATCGTCAATGGTACATCTAGACGCCAATCCTTGTCGTTAGTGTTAGTTTTCAATGCTTGTTATCATTGCCGTCAATGTTAGTCGTCAATCCTTATCGTCATTATACATGAAGGAAATAAAAGCAGAAACAGAGACGTATTCTTGATTACTTGATTATTCCTACGGCGTCCTCTCAACACTCATACTAAAAAGCATGTTGATGCAGATTTTTTTTAAAGAGAAGTTTCTTTAAGGTAAACAATATTGTTTTACTTTAATCGCTAGCATGTTTAACGACATCGGATTTTTGGCAGATATACAACTCGGATACAATCTAATATTTGCGGGTATGTTTAAGTTTCTTTACCGTACCCGGGCTACATGTAAGTAAAGTTAAGAGTACCCGGGGTACATGTACCGGTAAGTAGTACCCGAGCCGAGAATGTCAATTGAAGGTGTTAGAGATGCATTGAACCATAAGATTAAAAAGGGTAATTAACCACGGGCTTATTAAAATTAAAACGATGACATTACATTGTACCAGCTGTTTATTGTTGTATACTGTAAGCTTGAAATATTTTAAATAATGTAAACAACTTACCTTGTATAAAGTTGGCACATTGTTGTCAGGTGTAGAAACTATTATACTTATTTCTGTTAAGTTGCACTGGCTGAACCAAAAGAATTATGTAGTCGTTTCTAAATAATCACGAAACAATCTACTAATGCATATATGCTTGCCAGTTGCTGAGTTTGTGCATTTCCATTCATTATACTATCGGCCTTGGCAAACAGCGTAGACTCAGATTAGACGCCGCATGATGTCTGCTATTTGGTACGCAGAAGATTTGCATATCCACGGGTGTTTTATGTCAAATGTTATGGTTTTCAATAGATCGTATACTTACTACAAAACAGCGAATTAGCGTTCACTTTACATCATTTTTAATTATGTTATTTTGTTAATACTTTCTCGCGTTCTTTTCGCCATTGGTCGACGCCGTCTGCTATTTCCAACGATGAAGATTTCCATATCCACTGGCGTTTTTTTATGTCAAATGTTAGTGTTTTCCAATGGATCGTATACTTATCTACAAAACAGATAAGTAGCGTTCACTTTACATCGTTTGAGATGATGTTTTTTTGTAAATACTTTCTAAGCGTTCATTCTGACGAAGTCGACCATTTTGACGGGTGTGAAGAAATACCGAATTTCCCGTAATTACCAAAATCCTCAGAAATCCACGAGATCCCACGAAATCCCCATAAATATTGATTGTGTATTGAAAAACTGCGTATTTTAATATAGATCGTTGCGAAATACACTGAAATAACTAATGAAACATTGTTTTTATAAAAGTTTGATTTCGGGGATTTCGGTAGGGTTTCGGTATATCCACATAGCGCATTTTGTAATTCCGGTTATGTAAAACTTGCGAAACTTTTTCGTGATTTAATCAAAAAACTTGATTTTTCCCAGGTATAACGCCTACGCCAACAGGTAGATCGCATTCTGGTACATATACATGTCAAATTTCAGCAAACGTGCTGGGCCAGTTTTCAAGCGCCCCAAATCGCGACTATATGCGCCAGCTTAACGAAAGTTAGCCCCCTTTATCATTCGTTCGATTGAACGTCATCAATGATGACGTCCAATACATCACTCATTCCATATTTTCATTCAAGTGATTACGCAATTTATGACGTATCTCATGTGGCGTATTTCAATGACGAAACTAGCTAGACGCTTTGGATTTAAGGACAACAATTTTAAGCATCGAACGATTCCAAAATATTATTCATGTGAATAACAGTGTTGGGATATAAAACTGGAATGAAACTGGTGTGACTGCATGTTCGATTTCGTTAAAATGTCGAATGTACTCGACTAACGCGATGTTTTGTTCAACAATTGATGGATTACATTTAAGAAAAGTGTCAGTGAATTGTTCTTTAACTTTTTGAAGGAAATCGTTGTTGAATTAAAAGGGTAATTTCTTTGATGAATAAGTCGTTCCTTTGTCAGTCGTTCAAAGAATGTCTATCTTATTCTACAAAGAATTGCCTGCTTACACCAAGTGCTTTAAAATGGAAAAGATGGATGGTGATGAAGAAATGTGTCCAGAGTTTTAACTCGCCATGGAATGAAATTAAACTTTACGAAAATAAACATGGTTATAACACAACTTCGGTGAGTAGAACAATAAGCTACCAGCAGATGTTTTACTTTTTTATGTGAGTTAGTAAAAAGTGTGTAAAAAGAAGAGTTGTTTATAGACTAAAGTTAACAATATCGGCGGGGATAAATGCCGAATCATGCTTCACGTAGCTATGTCTACACATTTTGTAAATTTCAGATGGCAGCCATTTTTGTTTACTGGTATTTTGCAGTGGTGAAACAAAAATTGTCTGTGTTCTACTTGAGTGTGTAACATTAGGAACGCTGATTGAATTTGAATTGAGGCGTATAGCGATATTTTGTTTCGTTACTCTTCTTAAGCGTGGAATTCTTAAGGACTATTTCGAGTTTCGTAAACGGGAAAGATCACAATTAATATTACTACGCAATGTTAGATTCGGTTGATTTAATGTGTTTTTTGCTTTTATTTTATCAATTAAAGACTACTATTTTGATTTCATCTGGAATAAATTAAATAAAACAATATTGTAGGATAAATAGAATACTATGTAAGTGTGATTGTGTACTTAAATTTACCCCACTCGTATTAGAAATGCTTACAAGGCTCGGCAAGCCTCGCCATGTAAACCTTTCTTCACTCGTGGGATAAATTTAAGAACACAATCACACTAACATAGTATTCTCTATTTCTGGCATTGGTTTCCTGAACATGTTTCTGCAGTACTTTATTCCTATATCTGTTAAGTACGTTACTCCGGCCTGTACGAAAATAATCGGCCACTCTAAACAAAAGTATTTTCCAGATGAATAAACTTTTTTTTAATTACTGTTACCGAAATCAAACATTTTTATATCCACAATAATCTTCATATTTATAAAATCTAGTTAGTATATTGTAATGTAATATTATGTTCAAGTTATAAGTATTAATTCATTATTCATATGTTACAATGATAAATGTTAAGTGCGTATGCAATTTGATTTCTTATAATAAATAATAATTAAATAAAATTATGTATTTTCTATCTGATACATTTTTAGCTCATCTATTTTTTGAAAAAAAATTATGAGCTATTGTCATCACCTTGGCGTCGGCGTCCGGTTAAGTTTTGCGTTTAGGTCCACTTTTCTCAGAAAGTATCAATGCTATTGCATTCAAACTTGGTACACTTACTTACTATCATGAGGGGACTGGGCAGGCAAAGTTAGATAACTCTGGCGTGCATTTTGACAGAATTATGTGCCCTTTTTATACTTAGAAAATTGAAAATTTTGGTTAAGTTTTGTGTTTAGGTCCATTTTATTCCTTAAGTATCAAAGCTATTGCTTTCATACTTGCAACACTTACTAACTATCATAAGGGGAATGTGCAGGCAAAGTAATGTAACTCTGACTGGCATTTTGACAGAATTATGTGCCCTTTTTATACTTAGACAATTGAAAATTTGGTTAAGTTTTGTGTTTAGGTCCACTGTATTCCCACAGTATCAAAGCTATTGCTTTCATACTTGCAACACTTATTAACTATCATAAGGGGACTGTGCAGGCAAAGTTATGTAACTCTGACTGGCATTTGGACGGAATTATGGGCCCTTTATACATAGAAAATTGAAAATTTTGGTTAAGTTTTGTGTTTTGGTCCACTTTACCCCTTAAATATCATAGATATTGCTTTCATACTTGGAACACTCGCAAACTATCATAAGGGTACAGTAAAAGGACAAGTTGCATAACTCTGGTTGTCATTTTTACGGAATTATGGGCCTTTTTTGACTTAGTAACTTTGAATATATGGTTAAATTTTGTGTTTCGATCCACTTTACTTCTAAAGTATCAAAAAATGCCATAACTTCTTTATTTATGATTAGATTTGATTGATACTTTGACAAAACTACTCTTACCTGACAAACCACAATAGACTCCACCCAAACCATCCCCCGTGTCCCCCCTAATTTTTTTTTTAAAGATAATCTTACAAATGACCACCACACCATCACACTATACTATACCCCCCCCCCACCCCACCCCCAAATTGTTTTTTTTAAACGGTTAAAAAACACAAATATTTATTTTTATTATTTTATGTTTGAACTACCGTCCAACCATCGCACCCAAGAATACCCCCACCCCCCCCCCGAAATTCCCCCCCCCCTATTTTTTTTTCGATCATCTCACAAATGACCACCACACCCGCACACTATACTATACCCCCCACCCCTCCCCCCGAATCCCCCCCTTATTTTTTTAAGATCATCCCACAAATGACCACCACACCCTCACACTATACTATAGCCCCCCCCCGAATCCCCCCATAATTTTTTTTAAGATCATCACACAAATGACCACCACACCCTTACACTATACTATACCCCCCACCCCACCCCCCCCCAAATTTTTTTTTGAAACGGTGAAAAAACAAATATTTATTTTTATTATTTTATGTTTGAAAAAACCGTCCAACCATCGCACCCAAGAAATACCCCCCATCCCCCCCCCCCCCTAAAAGTTTTTTTTAATTATTTTTTTAAAGATCATCTCACAAATGACCACCACAACCCTCACACTATACTATACCCCCCACCCCCCCGAATCCCCCCCCCTATTTTTTTTAAGATCATCTCACAAATGACCACCACACCCTCACACTATACTATACCCTCCCGAATCCCCCCCCCCCCGAATCCCCCCCTATTTTTTTTAAGATCAGCTCACAAATGACCACCACACCCTCACACTATACTATACCCCCCCACCCCACCCCCCCCCCCCCCAATTTGAAACGGTTAAAAAACAAAAATATTTATTTTTATTATTTTATGTTTGAAATACCGTCCAACCATCGCACCCAAGAATCCCCCCCGACCCCCCCGAAATTCCCCCCCCCCCTATTTTTTTTAAGATCATCTCACAAATGACCACCACACCCGCACACTATACTATACCCCCCACCCCTCCCCCCGAATCCCCTCCTAATTTTTTTTAAGATCATCTCACAAATGACCACCACAACCCTCACACTATACTATACCCCCCCCCACCCCTCCCCCCGAATCCCCCCTAATTCTTTTTAAGATCATCTCACAAATGACCACCACACCCTCACACTATACTATACCCCTCCCGAATCCCCCCCCCGAATCCCCCCCCTATTTTTTTTTTAAGATCATCTCACAAATTACCACCACACCCTCACACTATACTATACCCCCCCCCCCACCCCACCCCTCCAAATTTTTTTGAAACGGTTAAAAACACAAATATTTATTTTTATTATTTTATGTTTGAAAAACCGTCCAACCATCGCACCCAAGAATACCCCCCCCCCCATCTCCCCCCTCCCCCCCCCAGATTTCCCCCCCCCCTAAAAGTTTTTTTTAAGATCATTTCACAAATGACCACCACACCCTCACACTATACTATACCCCCCCACCCACCCCTCCCCCCGAATCCCCCCCCTAATTTTTTTTTTAAGATCATCTCACAAATGACCACCACACCCTCACACTATACTATACCCCCCCCCCAATCCCCCCCCGAATTCCCCCCCCCTATTTTTTAAGATCATCTCACAAATGACCACCACACCCTCACACTATACTATACCCCCCCCTACCCCACCCCCCCCCCCAATTGTTTTTTTTTTTAAACGGTTAAAAAACACAAATATATATTTGTATTATTTTATGTTTGAAATACCGTCCAACCATCGCACCCAAGAATACCCCCCCCCATCCCCCCTCCCCCCCCCCCCCCCGAATCCCCCCTCCCCCCCCCGAATTCCCTCCCCCCCCCTAATTATATTTTTTTTAAGATCATCTCACAGATGACCACCACACCCTCACACTATACTATTCCCCCCCACCCCACCCCCCCCATTTTTTTTTGAAACGGTTAAAAAACACAAATATTTATTTTTATTATGTTATGTTTGAAATACCATCCAACCATCGCACCCAAGAATACCCCCCCCCTCCCCCTCCCCCGAATCCCCCCCCCTATTTTTTTTTTTCTTTTTTTTTTTAAGATCATCTCACAAATGACCACCACACCCTCACACTATACCCCCCACCCCACCCCACCCACCCCCAATTTATACTCTAACTATACTCTCTCATACACAAGCATTGTCGTTATACATACAGAATTACGAGTTGAAATCCCTCCATGGATTATAAATTTAAGTGATTTAAAATATACCTGACGTCTCACTCGTTTTCCGATTTTCAAACTGTTTCTTTTGTACCTTAACATATTATTCAAACAACACAAGTTTGTTTATTTGTAAACTATTTATCGACAGTTACATGTTTAAATGATGAAGTCTTAATGTGAAGTTATCAATGCAATAGTATTATTTTAAGAATGGTTTGACGAGAAACAAGTGTTTTTTTAAGAAATAATTCTGGTTAAATAATAACACTAATTTAAAAGCGTTATTTTGATATAAACTTTACAGAAAACACTACAAAGTGGTCGATGTTAAAGTGAACTTAAAGGGCATGTTTAATGGCGTATATTTGTTTTCACTAATGTAACGTCCTAAGTTAAACAGAATTACGTACAACACTAGTATTATTGTGTATCGAGTGTCGTTTGGTATGGGCCAATAAAAATAACCTTCCTCAAATGCAAATGTTTCTCTTTTACTGTTCACAACATCAAAATGATGATCGGTTATGGTTCGATTAGTTTAAATGAAAAGTACCGAATTTGTAGCAAGGCAAAGAAAGCCGTCTTCAATTAAGCATTCAATAGCATGTTTCTGCTTGTATTGAGAAAATTACAACGGCGTGTATGCATCAATTAAGCTTTATTTTCCACACAGCTCATGTATCGATGACAAGAAAAATGATCCAATTAGAACGCATGTTTATTCGAAACGGAAAGAAATTTAAAATTATTTTAGCGAAACATAACTGCACTACTTATATGGACTAACATTTTTTGGAGCTGTATAAGTTCCTTCCGCGGCTAAGGCGAGCAAACCTAAGTAACAAACTTACTAAAATCACGAAAGTTAGGAAGAGAATAGACTTATACCTTTAATTACAGACTGTTTTATTTTTTTTACTGAGCTATATTCAAATTTGGTATGGTCTTTAGCGTAAAGAGGGACCGGGATATCCGAAGGAAAGCTCACCTGTTCACGTGTATGGTGTCCAAAAACTAAACCAACATGCGCCTGAAACGGGTATGACCTGGTAGCGTACTTTTTTACCAAATGTTTAATTCAGCACCGTTACCAAGCATATTCACGACCAAGAGAAGGCAGAGCTTCTGAAAAAGGTAGTAGAGTGGACATACACAAAGGAAGACCGAGATGTCAAGTTTTATCAGATCTCAAATTTATCGAGAACGCTTACAATTCGCATCAGAATTATATAAGGGTAACGAGCGAGTCAAAGGACTATGAAGTTGACCTTGTCCAGATGAAAACATGGGAAAAAACGAAGCCAAAAACAACGTATTCATTACACCGCAGAGGTTTGTCTTTTGAAATATGTAGCTGTTATTGTATATGTGTTCATGAAACAAGCAAAATGTAAAACACATCACGCGCTTTACTGATGCTGCTGTTGAAGTATGCATAATTATAATAAAACAAGTATTACTTTTTTCAAATATATATATAAACAGATTATTATATACCTGCTTTATATCCCCAAAAAATACAAGTTGTATCAATAGGTAAAATACAACAACTCGCTAGTTTTCCAATTCCGTATGACCATACTAGACGGACTACTTTTAATGACGTCACTTTGAATGCAGAAAATTATAAGAACATTCTTGGTTAATCATGAACGCTTAAACTCATTTTTTAAACTTAAATGATTCAAAATTGTATATAATAAAAGGAATATTACGCAAGTCAATTGTTAAAAGTGTTTGTATCAGTCTCGTGGCTTGCGCTATTTCGTATTACACTCAAGGCTCCGCCTCTCGTGAGATACGTTATCACACAAGCCAGTCAACTGATTCAAACACATGGAACAATTGACTAGCATAATATTCCGTATATAATATTATATATGTTATTTACGACTTAACCATGTACAGCTCATTGTCAAAATAACAATTAAGCAATAATGAACACACAAGCGTAAAAAATGAATGTTGAATACATTTTTACAAATATATGATTTTTGTGGGAATGATATATGTAAGTGAAGACTCTTTATTTTTCTAACAGAGTTAAATTAATGTTCAGAATCCGTAATATATTGAGAAAAATATATGCAGTTATCATTTACAAAATTTGCATTCTGGTTAAAAAAATCTCTATATATTCTCTGCTGTAAGTTTAAATACTTTAATACAGAAGTTGGCCAGACGTATAGATATAGAGAATACATGGTTTATGCCGAGACGGAGAAAGTTTATCCGGTGAGGCTTTGAAAAAGATTGTTTCTATTTCGGGCCGAACCGGATATACTTTCTCCATCTCGGCACCAACCATGTATTCGATTTATCCTGCTTCATGCCGATGACACATTTTATTAAAGACAAATGATAAATTCACATAACAGTATAATTATTCCTGTCGAGCTTCCTTAATGTACACAACATTTCTGACGACCGAATAACTACCGATTGTGTCACGTAAATAATAGTTCCACTCTAAACTGTTCCTTCTAATACTTTCCTATTGAAAATATAAGAAGAAATAAAAAAAGAATCGAGAATGTGATATTTTTCTTGGTCTACAACTACGAAAGCAGCCGATTTTGGTAAAATACTACACTTTTTTGTAGTGTATTAGAAAGATTACACTCAACTATGTGTCACAGCGTGCGTAGGAATACACTACTTCTTGTTGACCGGAGATAGGAAAATTAATTCGACCCTGCTTTATTATCCCCCGCCATAAGCGGAGGGATACCCGCCATAGGCGAAGGGATATTGTTTTGGCGTTGTCCGTCCGTCTTTCCGTCCGTCCGTCCGGAGCCATATCTTGTAAGTGCTTTGGCGGATTTCATTGAAACTTAGTATGAGTATATATATATATGTATTAGATGATGATGCACGCCAAATGGCATTGTACACCATCTGTTAATAACGGAGTTATGGCCCTTTGTATCTTGAAAAAAATGCTTTTTTGAGTGTCAAATATAACACTTTTGTGTCCAGAAGCATAATTGCAGGGGGTATCAATTGAACGAATTTGATTGCTAGGTCTATGTTTGTAACAGAGGCAGGAAAAAAATATATGTCTTGATCTCATTCAATATTTGTGCCGCTTTAAACATACTTGGTCTTCTTCTGTAAATATCAGGGGTCAATGTCTCTCTAAATGCGTCATATAAATGGCATATTAAAACAAAATGGTACTCATTTTCAATTTCATTAAGTGTATAAAATTTACAAATTCTTTCATTATTGGAATGTTTGGTGCCTACCAGTTTCTATAACTATGACCATCAGTGTACATTAAAAATACTGATTCCGAGCGGTATATATATAAACATATTTATTTATGCTTTCACGTTGTTGCATACTAGAATTGCGACACCTTAAGGGTTTCGCGTGATGGAATGAGTGGAGAGATGAAATCAAATTGAAAATCGATTATTTCTATAAAAAATGGTACGAAAAAATATGTGGGTAGGAAAAAAAAACAAATTTGGGTACGAAAACAAATTTGAGTACGATAAAAAGGGTACAAACAAAATAAGGGAACGAAAAAACTATTTTGGTACGAAAAAAATGGGTACAAATAAAAAATAAGGTACGAAAAAATTTGTGTACGAAAAAAAAATGAGTACGAACAAATGGGTACGAAGAAATTTGGGTACGAACAAATTTGTGTACGAAAAAATTGGGTACAAAAAAATGTGGGTACGAAAAAAAAATTGGTTATAAAAAAAATTAGGGTACGAAAAACTATTTGGGTACGAAAAAAAAGGTTCAAATAAAAATTTGGGTACAAAAAAAATTGGGAACAAAACGAATTTGGGTACGAAAAAAATTTGAGTACGAACAAATGGGTTCAAAGAAATTTGGGTTCTAACAAATTTGTGTAAAAAAAATTGGGTACGAAAAAAAATTTGGTTATGAAAACCTATAGGGAACGAAAAAATTAGGGTACAAAAAACTATTTGGGTACGAAAAAAAAAGGGTACATATATAAATTTGGGTACAAAAAAATCGGGTACGAAACAAATTTTTGCACCGACGGACAGACGAAGCGGCGACTATATGCTCCCCCTAAAAAATTTGGGGGGGGAGCATAATAAACAAGTTATGGCAATTTAAAGGTGGTACGCAAACTTAATAATACATTTATCAATTATATGCTTATTCTAAGTGAAAAAAAGGCCATAATTGTTACAAAATGCTTGATACAGTTATCTGCTCTTGTTTATACATTGGGGTCATGTTGGTTAATAAGCAAAATACATGGTGTATGAACGCAATATGTCAAGTGACATAAAAAATATTTGAGGTCATATGCAAACTTTAACATAGATTTATCAATAATATGCATATTATTCTTAGTGAAAAAGGGCCTAATTCTGTTAAAATGCTTGATACAGTAAAAGAGTTGTCTGCTCTTGTTTATAGATTGGGGTTATGTCGGTAATGAAGTATGCAAAATATAAAAGCAATATGTCAATGGACATAGGAAATATATTTGAGGTGGTACGCAAACATTCCAATGCGCACGCCGACGCCGGGTTGAGTAGGATAGCTCGACTATATATATTTCATATATAACAGTCAAGCTAAAATGTAAATATACCATAAACAACAGGCTAACCTCAATCACAACTTTAATGCAATGCTTATAACAATAGAGATACAATGATATGCCAGGGATTGAAACTAACTGTTTACTATTGTGGGCAACCATCTTTAGTATTTTGGTTGCCCAGATAAAGAATAACGAGCCCAGAAATATGAACATGTCAATATTATACATTCTTTTAATAAAATAATAGATAATTAAATACATTTGCTGACAACACATGTTCAATGCATGATGTTTTATTATGAGCCTGAATTGAATCATGTCCTATTCCTAAATAATGAATGTTATTTAACTAGTATTGATCCATGGTGATCAATTGTTTTTCAATTTTTATTGCAGTGAATTGTTTTAAGCTTTAAAAAAAAGAAGTTTACCAACTTTTGAAATTGAGTTGCCCAGGCAAAAATCTACTTGCCCCGGGTTCACGGCAGTGCCCCAGATAAGCTGCGTATCTGCGTCTTTCACCCTATTAAATGTTTAAAAACGCAAAGAAATACAATATCATGCGTATTGAAAACGCACCCGATTTGCCTTTTACGCACATTCGTCTTATTTGATGCGTACAATACAATAGCTTTGATCGAAAATACTTTGCTCATTTTCGGTATTTTTTGTGATTATTTTTGTTACGCGGCGACGCTTTTATTCAGCAAGCGCCTGGATGACGGAGCAATAAAACAGTCAAAGCTATTCAAACGCTCTGCGGACTAGATTTCATAGTTAAATAAAGCGGCTGACCAAATTATTTACGACGACATACATGCGTTTTCAATCTGACTTAATCCGTCGTTCATTGTGCATGTATTTGTTAAGTGTCTGTACTTTCAGTTTCTAATACGATGCGTAATAAAAATGTCTAAGAGAAAGACGTCAGCAATTGTTGCGCCATAATATCAGTCGATCGCTAACTTTTTCGAACCAAGAAAGCAAGAGCCAATAAGTGCCGAATCATTCGTGTTATCGATTTTTTTAAGTTTAAACTTTATTGACAGTTTCAAGGATTAAAGATGTTATGAAACATCAGTTTATTAAAGTTAATTATATTAGTTTACAGTTTTATTGAATCAATACAATTGTGTGCAGCTTCAACAGAAGTAAAGCAGGGATGGTTTTACTGTATGCATCTTATAACTCATTTCACCCTATTCCAAGAATGAAATCACCCTATTTTTCAAAATCAGTGGGTGAAAACCCTATTTCCGAAATAATTATCTGGGGCACTGGTTCACGGTAAACCACTTATTTCCATCCCTGTATGCTCTTCATTTTCTGTTCTTCCATCCCATTCTCCAAATTAAATTTAAAGCCGATATTTTTTAATAACATTAGTATGAATTACTAACCATTATCACCCAAAAAACAATTTTACAAAGCTGTAATCCCGTCGTAGAGATTTAGTTTACTATTATCAGTGTTCTCTTTAAATACCGGCTGCTAGCGATCTTGCCGGTTACATTAACTCTTGATGCCGGCTACTTTTCCCAAATATATCAAGTAAATGTCACAAATGCTTTGGTTTTACTGCATAGTTGCCGGCCATATAACTGGCTACTCAAATTTTTCTGGAAAACACTGAACTATGCATGACAAACACACAAAAATTAAATACATCTTAGATTCATTGTAAAAAATAAATTGACACTTCCAGCTTGTCGTCACTAAAATCCAAAGATTCAAATAATTTTCCACGAGATACGTCAACAATTGCGTAATCAAATGAATGAAAAATAAAAGTAAAGAAAGCCGGATTTTACATAAATTTCAGGTTGAAACACAACAAGGTAAAGGTAGTCGGTGAGATATAATAATAATACAGTTAGTAAGGCTCGTACCCTGGGTACGGTAAATATACTAAAACATACCCGGGAATTTTAACACTAAATCGGTTGTTGTCGGCTATTTTGTAAAAATTAATTATGTTTACATTTATGTCAATTTTCTGTTAAATGGCATTTATACAATGTATTATCAAAACTCATTTTTACAATCATTAATGTGATTCAATTTAAAATCTTAAATTGTTTAAAGTCGCGTCATTGTATGACGTTGTCAAGTATATTTTCCGCGATGTCGCACGTTCACTTTTTACCGTCATAGATTTTTTTAAAGAAACATTTTTTGGTTTGCGAGGTCCGTTAAATGGGGAACACCATATTTGGTATTTATATTATGTTTTAACAAATAATTCATGCTGTGTAATAAATATTGTATAAGATATTTCGATATTTATTGAAAATGTTTCAAATTGTTATTTATGAAACCTTTTATTCTAATGAGTGTATGCTATCATATTATACTTCGAATAGCAGATCTGTTGTACTATAATCGTATTATTCATTCTTTATTGTTAATTTCATTTATTGTAGAGAATCGTCAATGTTACATCTAGACGCCAATCCTTGTCGTTAGTGTTAGTTTTCAATGCTTGTTATCATTGCCGTCAATGTTAGTCGTCAATCCTTATCGTCATTATACATGAAGGAAATAAAAGCAGAAACAGAGACGTATTCTTGATTACTTGATTATTCCTACGGCGTCCTCTCAACACTCATACTAAAAAGCATGTTGATGCAGATTTTTTTTAAAGAGAAGTTTCTTTAAGGTAAACAATATTGTTTTACTTTAATCGCTAGCATGTTTAACGACATCGGATTTTTGGCAGATATACAACTCGGATACAATCTAATATTTGCGGGTATGTTTAAGTTTCTTTACCGTACCCGGGCTACATGTAAGTAAAGTTAAGAGTACCCGGGGTACATGTACCGGTAAGTAGTACCCGAGCCGAGAATGTCAATTGAAGGTGTTAGAGATGCATTGAACCATAAGATTAAAAAGGGTAATTAACCAAGGGCTTATTAAAATTAAAACGATGACATTACATTGTACCAGCTGTTTATTGTTGTATACTGTAAGCTTGAAATATTTTAAATAATGTAAACAACTTACCTTGTATAAAGTTGGCACATTGTTGTCAGGTGTAGAAACTATTATACTTATTTCTGTTAAGTTGCACTGGCTGAACCAAAAGAATTATGTAGTCGTTTCTAAATAATCACGAAACAATCTACTAATGCATATATGCTTGCCAGTTGCTGAGTTTGTGCATTTCCATTCATTATACTATCGGCCTTGGCAAACAGCGTAGACTCAGATTAGACGCCGCATGATGTCTGCTATTTGGTACGCAGAAGATTTGCATATCCACGGGTGTTTTATGTCAAATGTTATGGTTTTCAATAGATCGTATACTTACTACAAAACAGCGAATTAGCGTTCACTTTACATCATTTTTAATTATGTTATTTTGTTAATACTTTCTCGCGTTCTTTTCGCCATTGGTCGACGCCGTCTGCTATTTCCAACGATGAAGATTTCCATATCCACTGGCGTTTTTTTATGTCAAATGTTAGTGTTTTCCAATGGATCGTATACTTATCTACAAAACAGATAAGTAGCGTTCACTTTACATCGTTTGAGATGATGTTTTTTTTGTAAATACTTTCTAAGCGTTCATTCTGACGAAGTCGACCATTTTGACGGGTGTGAAGAAATACCGAATTTCCCGTAATTACCAAAATCCTCAGAAATCCACGAGATCCCACGAAATCCCCATTAATATTGATTGTGTATTGAAAAACTGCGTATTTTAATATAGATCGTTGCGAAATACACTGAAATAACTAATGAAACATTGTTTTTATAAAAGTTTGATTTCGGGGATTTCGGTAGGGTTTCGGTATATCCACATAGCGCATTTTGTAATTCCGGTTATGTAAAACTTGCGAAACTTTTTCGTGATTTAATAAAAAAACTTGATTTTTCCCAGGTATAACGCCTACGCCAACAGGTAGATCGCATTCTGGTACATATACATGTCAAATTTCAGCAAACGTGCTGGGCCAGTTTTCAAGCGCCCCAAATCGCGACTATATGCGCCAGCTTAACGAAAGTTAGCCCCCTTTATCATTCGTTCGATTGAACGTCATCAATGATGACGTCCAATACATCACTCATTCCATATTTGACTTAAACACTGTTAAAAAACGTCGTTTTCAAACGAACAAACGAAAAATGAACACAATAGCGAATACAGAAACAAATGAAAGAACAAACGAAACATGAAACACACTAAATATGTGTGTACACATTTGTTTATACATTTTTGAAGTTTATAGTACATAAGCCCTAAATAAAATCATGTTAT
This sequence comes from Dreissena polymorpha, assembly GCF_020536995.1. Classification (NCBI taxonomy): domain Eukaryota; kingdom Metazoa; phylum Mollusca; class Bivalvia; order Myida; family Dreissenidae; genus Dreissena; species Dreissena polymorpha. The sequence continues at coordinate 71,141,895 of NC_068367.1, read as the reverse complement.
ATAATTGTATAATGGTTTATTTCCGAACGGAGGCATGCGCTGCACATATATCAGAAAGTATTGATGTGATTAACATGAAACTCTATAATTATAGAAGGCATTTAGGGGCAGAACACATTACAAAAATCATAACACTCTCTTATGGATTTACAGAGAAAATTCATTTGATTAAGTTTTTCAAATTCCAATTTTACCTTTCAGATCAAAACTTAAAAGAACATATTTTATGGAGGAATTGTGTTTTATTTTGTTGTTTAAATCTCACTTATTTTTGAATATAATATTATTAAACTAAAGATTTAAAATTAATAATTCTAAATTTTCGATTACTTAAGAGAACACTTTAGGGCTAAAACGAAGTTTCAGGGACATTCGACGCTTACAGTGACAACACTTGATGCACGCATCTTATACATTCAAAATCTTTCAGATGCTGACGCTGTATTAAGAGAATCTTTACTTTATTTAACAGACTGGATATGTATTTGATTGTTTCAGAACCATCAATAATTCCTTCCCATTGGGTCAGCATGAGCAATACAACTCGGGTGGGACGTGTCTCCTTAACAACTGCAAATGATGAATACTCACGCGTTGAAAGAGGATTCCACGAATCGGTCGGACGGGAAAAGTATCATATTGTAAAGGTAAATGAAAAAAATCCATCTTTGACACAATTTTATTAAACGTGTTTCTTTTGTTTGAAATAAACGTGTATGATGCTGTATAATAGACTACGATAGTAGGTAGATTACATGTGTTTCATAACATGATGAATTAATTACACAATGGATATTATGGTCGTTTTCTTTATTAAATTTTTACTTGTAATGCTCGGTCATTTTTTAGGAAGATATACCGACTTGATTCAAGCAAACGAAGTAGAAAGCATTCATTCATACTTATTAAGTATATTTGTAGATAGAACGAATTCAAAATCCAACCCTTTATGTACAATACTCATGGAAGAAAAAACAAATTGAGGCGTCGTTTTTACGCGGAAATTGCGAGAAAATGCTTTGGCACGGAACTGCCCATACAGCTGTAACAAATATCAGCAACTATGGATTTGCTCGGAGCTATTGCGGTAAAAATGTTATTCCATATGTATTTCCATTATTGTTTTCAAAATCAAAAAGCGATGAGCAATATTCATAGTTAGTTTAATGTCAAGCCAACAAACGATTTTTAAAAACGCATACAACAACGCAAACAATTAATATGATTCTGATGAATATCTTACCGTTAATCATTTAAACGAAACTACACATGCGTTGAAATCGGTAAAATAATTTTGTAAGTGAAGATGGACATGGTAAATTCTGTCTGCACTTGATTAACAGTAGCATTTCATCCATGTTATAACACTTTATTAAGTAAAAAAATATTTATATTGCAAAATAATAATCACGTAATTATGATTATGCAAGTATTTCTTGTAGTAGAATGAAAATAATCGCTTAGGCATGGCTTCATATAATTAGAAACAATAATTGCACGATTGAAAAAAAGTAGAACATCTTCAGACCAATCGCGAAATAAAACATGTTTTAAATAGCCTAATTGTAGTCTGTCTTATTCACGCTTATAACGTTTATAAAGTTGCTTTATATGTCCAATCATATAGCAATACAAGACATGCATTAAAATCATTGATTTCCTCAGCAACTGTATACGGCCAAGGAGTGTATTTTGCAAAGAATGCGTCTTAATCGACTCAAGACACATACTCTCCGACTGATTACTCAGGTCATAAGCAAATGTTTTGCTGCCTCGTTCTCACGGGAGAATATACTACCGGTACGGCGGAAATGCGGCGTCCACCACAAAATTTGCATTCTTTATGCAACGATATCAAAAGCCCATCAATATTTGTCATCTTCAACGACACACAGGCATACCCTGAATACTTAATTACGTTCAAGATTGGCCCTCCAGAACAGAAAGCTGCGTCCGTATCATTACTGGCTGAATTGCGTGGCAGGATGAAGCGTAAAAGTTGAACAGTATTTCATTAGAGACGACCCGACACACCAATTTACATACGGTGCAAAGTAAAGATGGACATGGACTATTTTATTTGAAATAACTTTGAAGTTTGATGTCTTAACTGAACTTTGAATACCATATACTTCATTTTATAAAACTTAATTATTTTTGATAATACCATATTTTTAACTGTTCTGGAATAAAACGTTTTGAACCATGGTGACGTATGCCTGATAAATTTCATAAAATTAGTTCGTCTATGCATCTGAATTAAGTTTGGTATATTAAGATATATGTGTTATATAATATTGTAAAGAGTGATTATATCAATGTTCAATCAAATCATGACAATGTTTTGAAATACTAATTATGTAAGTTGAATGATTTTAATAATTTTCCGAAGGCTGAACTTTAATTGGCTATTTTTGAAAAAAAAAACTGCATTTGCCGTCTGGCCTAACCTGTTGTCATACAAAATAATTTTTTACCCTTTATTTTTACATCTTCTCATTGACACTAAATCCCAAAAGAAATTATTGTGGTTAAAAGAACTAACGTTTTTTTCTGGGTGACTCTAAACTGGTTGACTGACTATATTTGACTTTGACATTATTGCCAGCAAAACAGAATTACCATTTCGGAGAAAAAAAACAATATAATATAACCTGAGTATGCGTTACCTCTAGAGAATTTTCTATCTTTACCCATGTGAAAAGATTTTTTACCAAATAGTCAATTAGTAACGGAAGTATGATATAGAGGCCCTTTGTTCATGTCAGTGTAAGATCGTTTGTTATTTCACTCGTGATCATAGAAAATATTATTTTTCTATGATCACGAGTGAAATAACAAACGATCTTACACTGACATGAACAAATTTTCTGTTTCTTTTATGCCCCTTTTTCAAGAAAATAATTAACAGCTGTTTCCCTTTTGCTGAAAAGTTACCCTTTCTCGAAGTTTCTCCCGTGGCGTGCCTCAATACATTTCAATACACAAAATGACGTCATTATATCAGCGAAATGCTCCAGTTAAACTCTTTTGCAATGTAAATAAACGGTGAAAAAGCATAAAATAAAAAGAAAATGTGTTGGAATCGGTGGAATGTCGATTTTAATTCACTCGTGATCATAGAATATATATATATAATTATAAAAAGGAGTTCCGAAAATGTGTTCTTTTCACCAATGAAAATAACAATTTGTTTTCACTGCTGTTCTTTCACTGCAGAAATGTCGTATTTTATCATTAGGTATAAACGAAATGATTATCTTTATCGAGTTTGAAAAATTGTATCATGATTCGACCTCCTGTACTATAAAAATATGGTTATAATTCTCATATTGTCTTACTTTGTTTCATGCTCATATCTTGTTTTTTATTCGAGTTATGTCAATCATAATTGAAATAATGTTATTGTGGGAGTTATTTTATTTGTTATTTTAGTTACATTCTTTTGGTCGTTTATCTCAAAAGAAAATGGTGAAACATAATCCTCTCACGACTCTTAGTGCAACTTTCAAATTACATAATTATCTTATAATAGTAACATAAGTTATGCAACTTAAATTTACAAAACTGACTGGGTAGGGCGTATGGCTTGATAAGCAAATGTATAACTCAGTTTGTATACGAAATTGTGTGATCGACCAAAGTAAGCAGACAGATTTTCTAAAGGCCCTGTTCCCCATCGGTAGATCAGTTAAAGCATATAAAACTGTATTACCGCCAGATAATTGAATAACTGTTTGAAAACCAGTCATGCCTTATCGCAAACGGATTTTTATGAAAATTTCTAAGCCCACTATATTATATGTAAATGCCGTTGAATGATTTGTAATTAGGCCAGTTTTGAACAAAGCATATTCGTATATATTTGCCTGATGACTGATGAAGTTGTTGAGGTCTTAATAAAGAAAAGAATGCTTTTGGTTTATAGCATATCAATTTAATTATAGTGTATTGCATGAACGTTGTTACCTCTGTTTATTTTTTGCAGAATACAAGCGTACATATTCAATTATGTACAGTGCTACAAAAACTATTTTGTGTTTTGCGCGCTATTTATATTTATAGATTTTTTATGTTTTTGTTATTTTTGATAACACTACGCAATACGATATTGCACTTGTTTTGCGTTGACTCTTTAATCAATTTTGTTCCTGACTTTTGGCGAATGTTTTTTTTTCATTGAAGGACTGGCATCTGATATGATCGAAGTTCCTTACCTGTTTAACCGGTTTTTGGGAAATTTGATACCTTGGTATATAAAAGATAATCTAATAGGCCGGTGGACTGCAAAAATACAATTGAGTTGAGTATCGCTGCAACCATTTTTATTTTAAGAAATAATGTTTTGACCTTTAGGAAATGAAGAGTCCTGTTTGTTTTTTTGTTTGAGTGCAACACGTTCATCAAAGTATTCTCTCAACTTGTTGAGTAATGCAAATATGACGATTACCCCCACATTGTCTATATTTTGTTTCATGAATATGCGTTGTTTACATTTTGAGTTATGTCGACCATAATTATAAGTATGTCAATTATTGAATTGTAACGGTTTAGAGCGTGTCAACGTAATTACATTGATTGTATTACCTTATGTAACCCATGCATATCTTTTTTGAACATAAACGTGCATGTAAGGTACATGTAACACGCTAAAAAAATGTTATGTATGTTGTGCGCTATTTATATTTTATGGATGTGCATGTTTTTACCACATTAAATAATAATACTCAATAATATATTATACATGTTTTAGCTCTGTAATCAAAGTATTTCCTGAATCTTGGAGTGTATGCATTATTGCCATTAAAAGACGGGTATCTGATAGGATCCAAGCAAATAATCCCTTGCGTATTTAACTGGTATGTAGCGGCTTTGATGATTTGGTGTATAAACTACACTATATTGGGCCGTAAGGTGTTTTGCACAAACAATTGGCTTCATGTTCGCTATCGTTTGTATTAACCTTTTAATCATAGCGCAAGGACCTTTGTAAAACGAAGAGTCCTCAGTTTGCTATTAAAGTGTATGAAGTTCATCAAGGTATCTTCTTTACTGTTTGAATTATGACCTCATTGTCTGGTTAAAGGTATAAACGAACGGATTGACAGACGGCAGGAACACCGTTGAGTCTAAAGTCTACTCATACAGAGGTAAAACCAGGTAAAAACTGATTAAACATCATTAGTATTGAAATTAACAATCAATCAACTTCAGAAACTCTTATCAGGGGAGAAATACGTGTTTTTATCCTTTTCTTTTTAAACATAACACTAACTATAAACAGCAAATGATAAGGTAAAATAGAGATCATTGCCCTGGAACGGTAAATTCAAATATGTAGGGTATAAGCCGGTTTTAACTATATTTAGGAAACAGATGAATATGTGTATAAAGTCATTAAACGTGTTTTTTTTTCAAGTTATTGACATCCGCGTAATATTTATCCATGCTTATACAATGCAATATGTAGGACAGACATACGAAAATAAAGTTTGCATATCGAGTTTTAACGAAACTGTACACATCATGTTAGTTTTTTTTAAATTATGCTCAACTATGGCTAACTCGGAGAACACAGGGACCCTATTTTCAAAGCGAAGGAGGACATGATCACTTAGGTACATTAAGGTTTTATTTTGTATAAACTGGTAATTTATTTGAAATGACCTGTTCAAATGTATGTAAATTGACTAGTTTCAAAAACTGCGTTATATATTATAAGCAGAACATTCATACGGTATATAAACAGCATATAGCATATGCTTTCCACACATACTCTTTATTTAAATATCGAATTGTTTGATATTATCCTTTTTTAAACGAGATAAAAGTTTGAATCAAAATTGCTGGTAATGATTTGCATCCTTTATTTGCAAATAAACGTTTTTTCAATACATGTACGTTTATACCGCTTGTTCACGTCGATTTTGGTCGAAATATCGCTGAATCATTGTTTAGAAACGTACTCCAAAAAGCGAGCAATTTTAATTTTAGCACCATTATTTGCCATCTGGTTTCTGGTACAGAGAACACGAACATGAAACACTCAACAACCTAACCGTAGTAATTACATAACACTGACGCGGTATATTTGAGATGTACGTTGATGAGGTTTGGACAGCACCTATCATACAATACGAATAGAAACATGTCTACGAAGTCGATCTGCAAGCTCCTGTTCATATTCTTATAATTCTCAATAAGTTTATGAAGGGGATGATGCCTCTGATGATACAGACAATGTTTGTGACAATGGTACATGTACATCGAAGATCTAAATTAAATCAAAGCGCTGAAGGCACTGAAGATGTTCGCTATTGCATAATTTAACACGCAATTCATTTTTCAAAATCAATCGCAAGTTTGAAATGAACACACGCCATTCAACTTTATAAAGTGTGTGTCATAGCGCACGGGTCGAGTTTTGTGTGCACTTTTTATCATCCTTATTATTTCATAGAAATAACTAAGACAAAATAAAAACAACATGCTTTTTGGACTTTCTGAAAGCATAGAAAGTATGATGAAAATGGTAGTGAGACTTAATATAAAGAAAATTTGCAGTCACCATCATATTAAAGGAATATTTTTTTCTAATATCAATTGACTTTCTCACCAAGAATATAAATTCATAATGAAAGTTCCGTGTACAAAACCTTTGATTTTTGTTTTGACACCATATACAAATTCAAAATATACAATAATCTTCGTATCTTGTATATGGAGGAATAAAAGTATATAAACATTGCTGTTTATGCTTTACTTGTTACCCGAGCAGTTCACACGGTGTCAACAACGCTGACACTTTAAGGCGTAGCTGTTTTACTCAGTTTTCATCTGAGTGACTTTTACATAACGCCAACAGACACGCATGAATATTTTCGAATATTTAATAAGCTGATTCGAGATACAACCTCTGAATTTTTGCTACATCACTGCGTATGTGCTCAATTCAAAGGATGTCGCACTGTTCAGTGTAAGGAATTCCGGACTACTCTCTGTATGCTCAAACGACACAAATTGTGGCCCTGTTACAATTACGCGTTACAATCCATCTCGCAGAATTTCTCTTCGCCTCCAAGATGAGAAAACAATCATTAGCGAAATAGTATAGTGTCACGATAAGAGAAAATCTTTTAATTATCATAACACAATGTTTGCCGTACTTGGTCAGCACGTCTAGAAATCATTCCTTAATGTGTGGATAGGCTGCCATTATTAACAAGTTTGCTATTTTGAATTCAATTTTGTATCAAAAAGCATTGTTCTTAAATGTGGCATTTTCAATTCGCAATGAGATTTGTAATGACCCTCGTCATGCGAAAAATGGGTCTTATTCCATATGCGCCCATCATATCAATAGCCCACTCAGCTATCTCTCCTTCTGGTAAGGAGAAACATAACATATTGAGTGATTTTAAAGCGAACTGCATCGCCTATGGCCTGACTGCGCAAAAGCATATTTTGGGTTTAACAAACGCTTGCCGAAACGCATAAGACCCATTTTCGCATGACGGCGCTATTGACTTGTGATTTAAATGTGTCGAAAGAAAACTGCGTTTAAATCAAATATAAACATACGATATATTTCGATAGTGAAGAAAGTTACTCATAACAAGGCAAATGAGGACACATATGAAGTGCTCTCCCGTAGTATATTTTTTATCTACTCACACTAATGTGTGGTTTGACAATGCTAACATTTCATGCGGTGAATATGCAGCTTACAAGTGAAAAACACAACACAATAGTTTAACTTTTGTTTAATTGTATTTATTTATTTAGAAAAGTCAATTGCTAACTTTATTTTAAAGTCAGCGTATACGCCGACTACATTTTTAAAAGATATTTATTGTTATAAATTATTTAATATAACATATTTAGTTGTTTTCGGTTTTAGCGATTATAAAGCATTTTCGAGGTTCTATAGTATGCCTGTAGTAATTGATGAACTCATATCCAACTGTCTATGTATTGAGAACTGTGAATATAAACAAGCTAAACCTTCTATTAACCTTCTACTATTGCGTTGCTAGCACCCGTACATAAAAAAGATCGCCGCTATCTGTTGAGAACATTTTCCAGAAATACCCGCTGTAGTAGCATGAACGAGGTTACGAAACAGGTCATTCGTATTATTATTATAAATTGTTTGTTATATTCGCGTTTAGCGATTATGAAACATTTTTTTGTTTTTGTCTATCGTATCGCTGAAGTTATTGTTGAACTTATGTTCAACGTTTTATGAATTGAGAATATATATTAGCGTCAACTTTTTCCAGAATCTATTAACAGCCTCAATTTACGACCTGTACTACGTCATTGAGTTGTATGTGAGAGCGTTACCTATTGCGTTGTTATCGCCCGTGGACTTCCCTTTGTTTATCGACAGGCGCATCTATTAATAGCCTCATATCATGAATGCCGAAACACCCGCGAAAAAGAACCACGTGACGAAATAGGACGCTAAACGCAAATACCATGCGACTACGACTTTTATTATGTAAGAACGCTCCGCAATTCCTTTGAAGCCGGGGCCTTGTGATTGCTATTACGTAAAGAATTGACCTCTATCTGAAGTAAGCAAAGGAAACGTAGCACCTAATCGACCCATTCCTTCTATGTGCAAAGGCAGATTGAATTTTACTAATGTATGGTTTGCCTATTATAACACACATTATAATGCGGTAAATATGCGACAAACAAGTAAAAAACACTATAATTAAACTTTTGTTTTGAATTAAGTTATTAAGAAACCATAATTCCAAACCTTATTTCAAAACAGCAAGACTACATTTTTTAGAGAATATTCTTGTTATATTGAAATGTTTTTTAATATTCAGTTTCAGCGATAATGAAACATTTTTTATGTTGTCTATCGTATCCCTGTAGTAATTGTTGAACTCGTGGTCAACGTATTATTAACTGAGACCTGTGAATATAAACAAGCGTAACCTTATAATAGTGCGGTATTCTCACCCGGACTCCCCTTTGTTTATCGCCAGCCTCAGATTTATGAATGAGATGAGCGAAAATACTACGTCACGTAGACGCAGCAGAAAGTGGACTATTTTAATCATTCATAGACAATCTCCTCCGCGACACGCACAATACGATCATTGTTTTTTTATTCTTTTCTATAAAACACCATTCGAAACTATTGCATTTAACACGATATTAATATAATGTTTCCATTTGTGAATAAACATAATTGGAGAACTCAAACCTCTTGCATAAATTATACAACTCTTTCTTGCACGGAAACGCGTAGTAAGCGGGAATTGGGCTCCTCGTACCTAGGCCGTACCGACCTGAATTTTACACTAAGCACTTTAGACGGTCGCTAAAGCGACCATCTTTATTACGATCAGTTTTGACAAAAAAGTACACTTGCGCTTTAATTTAATAAATACCTTTGCAAAATAAAGCTATTTTAGAGAAGGAAGGCACATATGAACCACTCTCCGCAAATTTAAAACAAAATAATAGCATGCACTGGTAATTATTTTGAGTACAGTTCTTGCGATGTTTTATTTATTTGAATTATATTCTACCTTCGCTTAGTCGATTGAATTTTACAAAAACGAGTTTCGTGAAATAGAGGATATCAGATTACTGCCTGATCTTTTTGTAATATACAAGGCACGGCTTAGAATAATATAACAGCGAGGCTTGTCGGGCCGTTATTTTTATTTGTGCCGAGCCTGATATATTACAAAAAGATTAGGCAGTAACCTGTTTTTTCTGTTTATCATGCCTCTACATTCCCGAGTTTAAAGAAATAATTTAAAAAAATCGCTTAAAAGCTGCATTTTTAGTGGGAAAGAATATGATTTTTGTGGTTTGACGTGTTAATAATGACGTCATGAGCTCTTGCATGTTTTTTGCTGTTTGTGTTGCATTTTGTGTTTAAAATAGATTACATCTTGGTATCAAATTACGTCTGATGATGATAGTGACGTCTGATTCAATTTTACTCAAAACTGATTACTTTATAGTTGATTCCGAGTACTATGACCTACCTCCTATCATCGACTGATATAAGAACTTCCTGTTGAACTGATATACAAAAAAATATATCAGGCAGTGTTATATCACTCAGACATATAGGGCATATATCAATGCAGCGGTATGATAAGTATTATATTTTTAATGCATTAAATATCGTGGGAGAACGGGCTAACAAAATTGCGTGTTCATATTTAATTTGAGGAGTTAAACTAATGATCAATACTACCATTCTCTTTAAAATGAAATTTGGGAAGGATCAAATAACTGTTACTATGACCAAAGGGAACGGATAACGTCAAATTGTATCACCAAACACCGACTATATATGACAGTGTTATATACGAGTCGTATTATTTGATTCCCGTGCAGACATGTACACAAAATATATATCTCATTAGTCATTCATGAAAATAAAAGTTGATTAGCTTACTGTCGAACGGTCAAACAAATGGCAACGCGCATTATTGAAAACGTGGCTTCCGATGATGAAATTGCCTACCAACGAGTTGTCTCGTACCATCAAACCCCAGAGGTTTATATCAGTATTCAATTTTAATCAATTCAATTTTAAAACACTTTTACACGAATGTTTTAAAATAATGTTTGTGGTTTAGTAACATTAGTCATCCAATTTTTGTTTTCATTTCTTTAAACGATCTCGGCAGCTCATTATATGTTTAAATATGGTTTCAAATTTGTATTTATAATTATATTACAAACATTTTGATAACCCACATATACGTCGCGTAAAACAGTGATTTGAGTACAATAACAACTAAACTGAGTCACTATTAACTTGTGTTATTTATTTGAAGTAAATTTTGTCTTACTCGGTCAAAGTATTTGGTGTTTTAAACATGAACACATAAGTTATCCTTCATATGAAATAAATAACGTACTAACTACCTTGGAACATAAATTGCAATTAACTATATGGAAAAATTAGTTTAAGGCGAGTACAGCTAAGATTGTCTTAAACCGAAGATATTAAAACTATCGAAATAATATTTTGAATATATATCTTAGGGATTGGTTTTAACTTTGCGCAATCGATGAGAATTTACAGTCCTGTATGACTTTAAAGTAACATTACTACTCAGAATTAACGAAAAGTTCGTACAATATTTCGTAAAATAAAGCTAAACAATTAAAAATCATTGTTCCTTATGGCCATTGTCGAAATTTCAACGCCAGATGTGGTCTGGTAAAATAGATGTTTGTGGATACAAAACGCTCGTTTTTATTATGGTTTTAACAAAGTACCATTTTAGTGTTCGTGTGTCGTATCAATAGATATAATCACAGGAAATTAACATGGAATTTATTGTGGTCACAAATAAATAACGAGAGCGCCGATGGCGCTGAAAGCATAGTTGCAAGATACAGGGAAGTTGCTGCTGATGTAAATGTTTAGGTCAAAATATACTAAATAGTTTTCTTATATGTTTCGATGTAAAAGCGACAACTTTGAGCGAAAATAAATACAACATTTTGCACAAAGAGACCCCCATAACCATACCTTTTCTTGACGGGCATTCTTAGCTGAATCGATTTAAGCAATAAAAAAGATATGTCATGTTCAAACCAAAAAAGAATTCGACTCAAATCAAAATCGACTGTTTTTGCACCTTTTTTCGGCCGTTTTCTAGTGGATTGTAACCTTTTGCAGTGCCATTTTTTACTTTAATCTCCAATTTTATCCTATTTCAGGGATTTAGAAGTGAAAATCTATGCTTACCCTATCAATATCTCCTAACGATAAAACCAGAACAACAGTCTAAAGTGTATAACATGCCTTCGAGGAAAATATGATGATTTGTTTAGAGAGTACAGCCCTTCATGACTCGATTATTTAGTATATTGTAACCTTAACGATTTCTGGCATCACGAGTCGCCCCCCTTGTTGTTGCTACCAAAATGTTCTATTTTTAGAAACGGGAATTCCAAATAGTGACGAATGTGAATGGTTACAAAATGACATAACTATGAAAATAAATACGTAGAATAACATTATTTAACGCATACCATTATGCAACCATCCGTTTTCTTTTCCGACTTGATACATTTACAGCTTTCCATTTAATATTTTACAGACACAACACTCGTCCAGAATTCGCGCGAATCCATTAAATCCGATGCCACATTTAAACCGTTAGCTCTACTCGTAACTTTAATTTCTGGCTCAAAGTAAATCATTTTAACTTCAATTAACACATCTCTATTACTTTCAAACTCTACTTCATCAAATCCATAGAAAGGCAGGTCAGAATCCATGTCATAAATCAGAAAACATTCATCGTACTCCGCCATTTTTTACACATTTTCAAAGAATAAAAGTGCTTTATGCCCCACTTCCTGCTGAGAATATGTTAATTTCTATTTATAATTAACCGATGAAATGTTACATATCCTTAAACCAGGGTCTTATGAATTCAGTTATGTAAACATTTGACCTCTCCCAGAACAGTAAACAAAGGAAATAGAAATTAGTTGTGAGGTCACTATCACCAAGAACAGAATTGTTTTACGAACGAAATTTTTTTTAGTTTCTAAGAAGGTTTTTTCACGTAAAACGGTCTTAGAAAAATTCACTTAAAACGATGTCAGCAATATTCTTGGAAGAAAACGTTAGAAAAACGTTTCCAAAAAAAATTGTAAGAATTACCATAGTCTATATTAAATAGATATTTCGTCTGATTTTTGATCAGGTAAGGCTTCATAATGGTCAACCGTTCCATGTCGGTTTTCGAAATGTAGCTTATACCTTAAGCATAGGTGCGTTGCACCTATGCTAAAACCGAGCATTTTGTATCTACAAAAATCTTTGTAATCATACCACATCTAGAGTTGAAATTGTGGCTATTGCTATATGGAACACTGATTGTTTGTGTGTTAACTTTATTTTACGAAATTCTTTACGAATTTTCGTTGATTTTGAGCGTTATAGATACTTTAAAATTAGAATCCCAAGTATGTTACAATGTGTTACTACTTACCTTTCTATAAAACATGCACTCCAGCAACATAACATTTGTAATTAAAATAGTTTTTTGGTCGCTGTTAATATTTAATAAAGAAAGAAAACCTATTATTATACGCAACCTTTTATTTCAGACAAAAAATCCAAGGCCTAACATATGGGTCACCATGTGTGTGCACCATTTGCGTGAAAAATTACATTTTTAGGAAAATTCACGTGTGTTTAATAAATATTCGGTTTGAAATGTCTGCTACAAGAAGCTTTGGAGCACGAATGATATCTCACTTTGCGTAACAGCACAGAACCTCTTAAAACTGAATCTCTGTGTAGACGTGTTTAATCTGAACAGGGTTCGAAACATATCATTACAAAGAAGCGAAACTCCAGCTGCTGGAGCAGTATTGCATTCTTATTATATACAATTAGTTGGCCCTTTATTTAAGGCAAGTGACTTATTGCCAAAACGGTACAAAAAGCACAATACAAAACAACATAAACACATATAAGAATTAAGCTGGGGTCACCGCCTTGGAACGGTCAATGCAAAGCATTAGGGGTTTAAACCGGTTTTAGAGCGCTCAATCTCACACTTGGCCCAGCAATATTCATGATACATTTAAGTGTAAATAAAATTTAACCTCATAGCATTGCAAATCATATTAAACAATAATAAAAGGGAATTAAAACGCATTCAATTTAATTTCAATTTAATTACTCAATGGTAGGAAAGAGACCAGAGCAACAGTGTTGCAACTTTTTGAGGAACGATGATATGAAACTACGAACAAGTTTAAACTGCATCCTTTCTTTTTATAAAAAGATTTAAGAATATAGCATCATAAATTTAATAGTTCAGATCATCATCGCACAAATACAGGAAGAAGCAGCAATAATTTTGTAAAAGATCCAAATTACATAGCTTGGTTGTTTATGTGACTACTAAAAAATAAATCAAACAAGAAACGTCCGTCCGAGAGAAAAAAATTAAAAATTGAACGCTATAAACCTAATGACCTATGCATGTATATTTAAACAGTGAAAATGTGTCACGTGAAGCAATAGAGAAGCGATGACGTCAAAAATACCTATGTAGCCGAGAACATTGAAAGAGTATCGTATGACGTAATTGAAAAGCGATGACACGATGACGTGAAAAAAATCCAGGGACAGTAATGTAAAATAAAAAATACAAATATTACAGGGGCGGGGCTGTAAAATTGCATTACCAATAAAACCAGCTTAGGTGATTAAATATTTAAGAATTATGTAAAGTAACGACAATTATTTACTTTTTAATACAATATAATGACTAGCAGCATAACAAAGCATTAATAAATAAGCATAGACCGATTGAAGGCTTCCGATATAAAGTTACTTACTTGAATTTGATGACATTTGAGTTGTTTTACCTCATACCGTCATTACCGCATACGGGTTCCAGAATCTTAGGACATTGTCCTCGCGATCGAACGCCAACTCCGCTAAGCGATGATTCAAAACGAAGTTTAGGCTCTTATCTAAATCATGTATTTTAAAAGATCAAAAGGAAGGGTAGGCCAGCTCCGTTTAAACAAAATATGGGCTTTGACTTTGGGAATCATAAGTTAACAGCTCAAACATGTTCAAAAAAATCACAATGTATAGTTCCATTTTAAAAACGTGCTACTCATTTAAAAACAATGTACTGGTTTGAACGAAGTGTGTTTAAAATTAAGGTGACTTTCTATTGTCGCTTATAAACGGGCATGACCCGTTTGTTTGACGACGAACGCAAGTAAAATGCTACACATGTGAATGTCTCTAGTAAGCTAGTAGTTCCGTAGGTTTTACACACACTGGGTCCCAATGCACTGTGCATGAATACGCATCTGCGTCTTGCAAATGGAATATTATATTGCTCGTTATTTATTAACTTTATAATATTAGACGATAATTTGTTCAATGTGTTCGCCCCATCAAAACTTAGCCTCGCCAATAAAGCTCGAAACTCGCCTTATACGAGAAAAAAGCGGCCAATATGGAAAAAAAAACACGGCCAGTACGGAAAAAGGTCGACCAATACGAGATTCAGCCAATCAGAAACCAGGAAAAACTCGGCATTATATGAAAATTCAAAATTTCGACAATTTTGGACGCCGTTTTGAATATGTATGCGTAGTTTTGGTGCAAAAGTTTATATCTTTAAAAATATAATGGTGCGGTTTACTTAAAGCACTCAGCCCCAAATATATTTAGCTCCCTTTTTCGACAATAACAATAGTTCAGTGTAACCACAATAGTAAGGTTCAATATTTGAGCTTATTGACAACTTTGAATATTTTCAAGCTACAATGAGCGCTGAAATGAAAACAAATTCAAAATCATGGAGGATTTACATATTACAGATGCATTTCCTTATGGCAATAGGTATTTTTTCAATCCTTATTGTTTTTCTGAGTTGTATTAAAAACAATGGTAGTGGATCCAGTTTGGCTGGAATGTTATTAGGGTAAAATGTGCATAATTTCGCGACCTGTGCAGGCTGCCTGAAAAGTCCCCAAAAAAGCCTGTCAACAGGTCAGGCTGATGGAAAAGTTAGCCTGTCCGGACAAAAATTAACCTGACCGAACAACATGAGTCTATAATTGAATAATTAAGTAAAGTTTAACTCATATTTATTGCAATGTGCAGACTGGGTATAAGAACACTTGATAAAGTAAAACAAAACGCCTGCGTGTTCTAGTGATTACAGTGTACGATGGACAAAAGCTTTTAAATTCTAGTCAGACTCAAAGGAAAATATATATTTCTATAGGGATCGGATGCATGTAATAGGCTAGATTTATGTCAAGGGACATGAAGGCCTCACATCAAAATGCTTAATTTACGAAGATTTTCTGGGTATTGAAAATGCTTAATTTACGAAGATTTTCAGGGGATTGAAAAGAATCGTGTTTAACTCACATGTTTAACTCGCAGATTTCAACAAGTCTCTGCTCATGTGCATTCTTGGTTCCGAAGTAAACTGTGATATTTCCATAATTCCGTATAAATGTTTACAGTTTCGCTTCATATTGATTGTTTTGATATGGCACAGTAATATGTCAGACCAATGAAATTGACGTTGTCGAAAAAACAACAAAGGGAGAGCACTCTTAAGAACTAGTGACACGTTAGTGTTCTTAATGACAAAAAGGCTAGAAATTCACGAAAATAGTGAATTTAATGGGGGAGTTTTCGTTCTTGTGGCAAGTATTTGACTTTTCGGTATTAAGTCATACATTTTTTTGCCTGTCACAAGGACCGGCGATATCAGAAACTTTGCCGGACCGTAAATAATTTTGCCGGACAAGACCGGCGGTCCGGCCTTTTCAGGAAGCCTGCCTGTGTTCCTTCATCATGTAATGTCTTGAAAGCATCTTTCGTCATATACTAAGTTAAAATGCTTTTGTTCCTATGCTTTATCAGCAATATCGCCTTCATATTACACTATTAATGAAATAATAATTATTATTCTGAAATTAAATGCATGGAACATTTGTTTCCTCTTGCCACCATTTTCAATTTTCGTTTTAAATTAACAAGATATCTCTTAAAAGATATTTTGGTGTACATAAAATTTTCAAAGCATTTTGCATGGGAATATAAACAGGGAAAAAGTTGTATAGAACATAAAATTTGCTATTTTTCAAAATTTCATACTTCATTTAATAGCAAAAACCTGTTATCTGAAAGCGAAAGTCAAGCTTTTCTTGCTGAATAATATTATAAAGTTAATTAATAAAATTGTCATTAATAAGTTGAATTCATATTGGCTTTTTTTTATTGAGCTTCAGACAGTCGTATTGTCCTTCGACCTGCGGCCTCAGGCCTATGCGGCTGTCTTCAGCTCAATAACAAAGCCAATATGATTTCAACTAATTAATAACATTATAGTATTTACATGTATCGTGACAATAATAAATGTTGCCTTTTCCCCAGTCAAACACATTTTCACATTTAAACATTTATTTCCTTTACTCAAAGTTGTAATAATTCTAGCTTTTCTCAAAGATAAAGGGCCTGCGTAATTAAATTATAATCTTTAAATCAAAAAGGACAGTATTCGTGTACTTTAAAGAAAAACAGCAGAAGGAATCTTCATAAAAAGGAGCACTATCTCTTCTTTTTTTTAATACTTTCTTTTTGGTAATGTTCCGACTATAGCGTGTTTTGAGCGACCCTGTCTTCTCTGTAATGATCAGATTCTTTTTCTTTTTTTATTGTTTTACCTATGCTTTGGGTTGCGGCTTTTGATCTGTCTCTAATGTTTATGATTTTTCTACCTTGGTAGTTTTGTTTCTTGCGATAGTATCTATGTTGGTTTGCATCGAGATTTTGTTACGTTTTTAATCGTAAATATGTGTTTCAGTAAGCACTTTCTTTGTTGATTTGGATAATTACCTGTACATGATGCAGAGATATAAGAATGTTCCGAGCAATGCACATTAAATCCGTGTATATACTTACACACGACGTAAGACAGAGCATACTTATTTTTAGACACACATGTACCATGACTCTCATGTAAAGCCCATCCAAAGCCGTGTTCACTTTTCCTAACTACTGTGTTTGCACAACAATTGTTACGAATATGTGTTGCATTATATCTGGTTTCCAATATGGAATAATAATCAATGTTGCGGCATTTGTGACAATCTCCAACACAGAAAAATCTCTTATGGAACTTACGAAACGATTTACTCGATATAGATTTTAACTACTAAAATTTGAAGTGCTTACTGTAAAGGAAAATAAACGCTGCAATCGGATTAATCGTCTGTGTATATGCGCTTACAATAAGCAATCATCATCATCATCATCATCATCTTCTTCTTCTTCTTCTTCTTCTTCTTCTTCTTCATCATCATCATCATCATCAATATCATCATCATCTTCTTCTTCGTCGTCGTCGTCGTCGTCATCGTCGTCGTCGTCATCATCATCAGCAGCAGCATCACCATCATCTTCATCATCATCATCATCGTAATCTGTTTTAGGGTTTTCGTTCGAATTGCGGGGAAGGGGGCTGGAGGGGAATACGCAAAGTCCTTGCTTTTTAGCAAATTGTGGGCACATAAGTGTCAATAATTCATTTATCAAGTTAACCACTTTCCACTTAAACATTTCTTAATAATTTTATGTATTTAATAGTTTGTTTAATTGTAATATCAAAATTGTCGTTCATAAAACGTGCTTCCTCTAAAATATGGATGTCAACGAATTTGAGAATGTGTATCCTGTTATCCGTATGAGATATCAAGTTACTGTCAGGATAAACGTATAGAATTACAATTTGGGATATTCGTTGCAGACTAAAGCCTATGGATATCACCATTGATTGTAAGTTTCAACTACCACAATCACGTGGCCCTTCCAACTTCGTGATTACGTAGCAAGTAGAAAGTATGTTCTCTATTCTTACTCATATACTGGCGAAAAGAGGAATACGTGTGGTATACACTTTTATTGTCCTGGAACGATCAAAATAAAAAAACAATAAACAATGACAACAATACATCAATAGTGTATATGCCTATTTATTGCAAGTGCATAAAGTTACAGAAAAAAGCGGTATACGCTGAGGATTATAATTAACAAATGTATATAAGATTCATTATGATGAATGGTATTTTAACAAATTGTTAATGCTAAAGATGAAAGCAGTTTTTGGGTATAAGAAAACTCGTCCTACCATGAGTTTTTCGGTGCACGATGCAAACTGTCTGAAAAACAAATCTTGTATATCAGAGATATAAATAATAAATTTGCACACAGAACGCCACATTAAGCATACGTGTTTATTTAATTGCTGGAATACATTTCTGTTTAAAATTTAGAGTTTAAGCTTCCATGTGTCTTTGGTTTTCAAATAAAATATGCATGAAATTGTGACACCATCGACAGGAAAGAAACCATAATTAACATTAAATGGTTAGTTAGATGACACCAGTCATTTAAGCCTCTTTTTTTGCCGTTGTTAGATAACAATAAAAACGACAAATTGCATACCTTTTTCACAATGTCGAGCTTAAAATAAAAAATTAAATAAATAATAAAAATATAAAATTTTAATTAATGATTTATTTGATGTAAACAAAGGAATATCATTGGGTTGTATTTAGTAGTTCTTCATATTTCTCTTTTGGAATAATTAAATGGTCTTACAATTTAGGAATTAACGAATCATATGACACAATGTGTCATAACAGGACAAAATCACAAACCATAGGACAACAAATTGACCTAGAGCACAGCAACTTAAGAAAGTACATTGTACTTAAAATAAGAAAAACACAAACAAAAAGGCCATCCCAAAAATGAGCTTAAAAATATCGCACAAGGCACGCATAAATAAACGGCTTGGAAAGCATAGGCTAACTTGATATATATCAAAACAATAGGAAACTGGTAATCGCTATTTATCGCAACACGCATTCGTATTAAGAAACATTAACCCATAGTTAGGCTATTCAAGTTAAATAATATAACACATAGTTTATTTTATAAAAATTACAAGCACTCGATTGTTCACCGAACGTTAATGAGAACAACAGAATGACACTGCAAACGAGCATATAATTTGTTATATAAGATTAATTCAAATAAAACAAATATTTGTACAATATAACAGTTTAATTATAAGGAACATAATGAATATGAAAACAATTAACATATTCATGCAAATCAAATTTTAGGTATAGCATAGAAAAGTAATATCATACAAATAAGATCGCTGAGTCGCTCACCTGAGTATAAGTAACATTAGGCAAGAGTTGTTAACGTTGTTTTGTCAAAAGAAAGGGTGTGTTGTTTTGGCAGAAATTTAAAAAAATGTGTCTAATAATTAGTTGTTTGCGTGTTTTTTTAAATAGACATTTGTTTTCCATTGCGACAAAGGATTATTTTGGATAAAAGTGATATAAAATAATATTGAGCATAATCACCAAAAGAAAATAGAAGTACATTTTTTTCGCAAATTGTAGTCAAGCTTTGAGATCATGAGATAAGCATCTCAGCATCTTAGAATGTTATACGGGGTGACTACTTACAATTTGTTTTTTCAAGAACAGATTTAGATACCAAAACAACTGTATTTTTCAATGGATTATGTGTTCATGAAATAGTTTTTGCATAATTTAATACAATAAAGTTGAATGGAACCAACAACAAAACCAGTTTAAATCACAAATCTTTGATAATCGCACACAAACTACTAAATGCCAGCAAACTGTATAAGCAGTCTATCTTATCAATAGTGTCCATCTGACATCACGACAAAGGTCATTGTTGTGAGAGAACAGGTAATTGGGGCCAATTTCCAGAGAACTGTAGGCCTATTACACAATTATCGCATGGCTATTTAATCAACACTATTGTGGCAGCAACAATGCATGAACAGGTATAAATGAGTTTTATGGAGAGTAGAAAAAGTGAAAGATCAAATAAGATCCATATGTAACAGTTTTGTTGTTTTACTGGTTTTACTATGTTGAATTTCTGCAAAATAAAGATAACAATCTGAAGTAATGACAATCATCATTATCATTATCATCGTCATCATTGTGCCACAACATACTCATTACAACTAGAGTGTTAAAAAGCTTTTACCATATCCATATAAGGAAAAATTCCCCGCCCCTTGGTGATCATGTTTATCAACGATCAGTAACAATTCTCAACTGAGTAATCATTCGAACAAATATTCTGACCAGGTTTCACGAAGAGTTGTTTTTAAATGTGATTCCTGAAGTGTTAACAAGATTTTTCTATTGCTAAATAATAAAAACTGCCCCGCCCCCTGGCGGCCATGTTTTTTAATGAACCGAAACCATTTTCGAGCTCAGTCTATCATTAGAACAATTGTTCTGACCAAGTTCCATGACGATAGGACCATAAACTTCTCAAGAACCAACAAGGTTTCCTTTAGCCATGTAAGGAAAACTGCCCCGCCCCCTGCCGGCCATGTTTATTAACGGACCGGAACCATATCGAACTCAGCCGAGCTATCGAAAGAAAAAATATTTGACCAATTACATGAATGTTGTACCATACATGTGACTTTAAGCGTGCTAACAAGGTTTTACCACAGACATGTAAGGAAAACTGCCACGCCCCGCCTGGTGGCAATGTGTTTCAACCAACCAAAACCATTTTAATCCCAGCTGAGACATTATTATGACAGATGTTATGACCAAGTTTCATAAAGATCGGACAATAAATGTGACTTCCAGAGTGTTAACAAGCTTTTTCTTAAATTTGATCTTGTGACCTTGTATTTTTACCTCACGTGGCCCAGTGTCAATTCTTTGGACCAAATTTGATGAAGATCAGACAAACAGGTGGCATCTAGAGTGTTAGCAAGGCAAAATGTTGTAGACGGACGACGCACGACGGACGAAAAGTGATCCCACAAGCTCACCGTTAACGCGTTGTGCTCAGGTGAGCTCAAAAGAAAAATAACTCTTATTTTAGAAAGTGTAAGGTTATGGTTCTTGTATATGGCACTTTTCCTCATTCATATATATAAATCCATATAATATCATGTTTAAAGACAATCTAACCTAGCAGTATACATTTCTTTTGAATCAAGATTGAATGCAAAGGCGCGTAGTTCGCTCTCTCCTACAACCAACCCACGGATGAGCAATGAAACTAACG
The DNA here is from genome assembly GCF_020536995.1 of Dreissena polymorpha. Lineage (NCBI taxonomy): Eukaryota > Metazoa > Mollusca > Bivalvia > Myida > Dreissenidae > Dreissena > Dreissena polymorpha. The sequence goes on along the minus strand of NC_068367.1, from coordinate 71,120,225 downwards.
GCCATCCGTCATCAGGGGGCATCATAATTATTTTTCCAATACATTCACTTCCGTGGTCGACAGTTGTGTACTTTGGATCTTTTAGTTCTGATTTATAAATTTCGCACTCTAATGGCATTCCCCTAGAAAGCAACATCGCAAAAAGATTGTCCAAGGAAATTTCTCTGGCAACAATTGATGCTCGAGGACTACCTTTCTCAATGGATTCGCCAATGGTAATTAATTTTTGAAACACGTCTGTGCACAAAATTCGTCCATTATTAATACATTTCAAATTATGCGGATCATTGTTTTCCTCGAATGGCCTAGCTACTGAAAACCCATATGAAAATCTGGAAATACGCATGGTTATTGCTTTGGGGTCTTTTCCAAACAGCAAAGCGCCTTTGAGAACGGCAAGAGATGGATCATTTGGAACTATGACCCTTATCCCTTTAATACTGTTTTCAATGACGTGTTGGATGTATTTGGACTCAGATAATCCTCCAACAAGAAGAACTGTGTTGATAGTACCGAGGTCGTTATCGTTGCGAAGTTTATTGATGAACTTGATTATTCCATCCAATGCTTCCTGGAAAAATGATTTCATCAAATCAGGATGAATCGAAATCTTACCCTTTGAGATCTTGATTTTATCTTTAAAGGGGCTCTTCTCCATTCTCTCGAAAGGTATGGATTGCTCTGTCAATTCAGATGTAAGTTTAAATCCAATCCACATGTCGTCATTGATATTGAATTCTCGTTTTTTCTTTTCAAAATTACGCCGCAAACTTTCTAACGATTCTGTGTCTTTGTAAAATCTTGACATCATGTCCTGGCCGAAAACCTCCTCCAAAAATTGCATGAACGCGCGATCTATCTGCATTCCCCCAAATGCGTCACCGTCTGATCTGGAAACCTCTTTTAAATTTTGGTCTTCTAATATCTCATGAACAGCTATATCCGCTGTACCACCTGAAAGAGTTGTGCATGTATTTTCTTAAATGAAAATATGATGGCATTTGACATAAATAGTACTTGTTTGTTAAGTTAGTTAGTTATTTCGCGCAAATTATAAATGTTTTCAAAACACATCGGACTGAATTTTTGTGTAATAATACAAATGAGAACCTCCGAGGTCAGCAACGATGTAACGATGGCCGACAGGAAATGACTCGAGTTCTACGTTCCCACCAACTTTTGCTACCCTACATGTACTTTGGCTTCGACAATACAAAGAAGCAGCTTCTGGCTCCAAAATTAACCTTAGATTGTCGTTCGCGATGCCGGCCTGTAATCAGAGAAATATGAATATAATTAAAACAAGAACAATTTTAATTCAGATAAATGAAGGCCACAATCACTGTTGTAATACTACATCTCATCATCGTGATTTAAGGGAATCTTTAAGTCATGGTTCTGGGCTACATTTAACAGTTTCTCCCCCACCCCCATTTTGTCTGTGCAGAGACCCTTGCTAGGCGATGATCGATCGATCGAACGATCGATCGATCGGTCGGTCGGTCGGTCGGTCGGTCGGTCGGTCGGTCGGTCGGTCGGTCGGTCGGTCGGTAGGTAGGTAGGTAGGTAGGTAGGTAGGTAGGCAGGTAGGTAGGTATTCAAAATGTACTTATTTCATATATACAATTAGTGATACACATATGAAGAGTAGGTGTGTGTGTGGTGTTTCTTATTAACCTCGTTATTACACCACATTGGTTAAGTCCTACAACCGAATAAACATTTATACATGTAGCAAATAAATGATAATGATACCCGTTAAATTGCCGATAAGTATATTCATACTTGTGTTGTTAAGTGTTCTACGTCTACATATTGATTTAAATGCAGATAAGACTATTTTTCATAAAGAGGCATGTTCACGGTTTGGCAACAAAACGATTGAAAAAATTTGTCATACATCTCATACATTCAAAACCTTATTTGTACATTATATTCTAAAAAGTTTAGGAACAATCATAACTTAAACGTGATAAATGTATTGGTTAAAAATGTATAATCACCAATCAAAATGAGTAAAATAATAGGGCATTTGTAACTTTCGTCATCTATATATTGGCTTTAAAAAAAAGATATTTATCTAAAAAAAAATAATATTGTAAGGAAAGCGGGTTCGATTTTGTTTTAAGATGTCCATGGTTCGATGTTTTGTTGAAACTCGAATAGCTTTAAGCCGTCGATATGCCTCTTAAAGTAGTGAAATAACGTCAATCATGACTTATACATGCCATTTTAAGCGTGTATATAATTATATATTATGTATGAGAAATATTTTGGATATCTGTGGACGTTTCAACCACTAGTTACACAAATACCATAGAAGAAACACACCAAGTTGATTCCCCGTATAATGTATTTACAATCGTGTCATTGATAAATGTGGGCTTAGATAAACAAAGATCAACGAGAACGTTTGTTTTGTTGAAAATGCTACTTCTTCAGTTCATAGGCGGCAAAGGTCTCTGTCATTATTATCATGGTAAACTTAGAACTAAGGTATGGGACATAAAATGTATTCTATTTATCTTTTATGTCTGCACGCGAGAGATAGGACGTGCGCACTTGATAGCTATTTATAAAGACGAGGCCAGTATTTGGAGGTCGTTCATTTCGTTATCTATGACTAATGTTGAAGTACTCCCATAACCCTAGCAGATGTAGACGTAGTTATGGAAGCCGAAGAAACACTCGAGCAGAATGTTATACATGTCATCGTTGTATAGTTTGTGCGAAATGAAGTTCATGTTTTCTTTCACATTTAAAACTGTTTCTGATCAACTTGTAAAATTCAACTTGTAAAATTGATTTGTTTACCTTACTTGTTCATTTACGTACTTTAGGGTCACAATTTGCCATTCCTTATGTACTTATGTACCCACGTTTCAATATTGTCTTCAATATTGGAAGACAAATACAACATATGGATACTCACGTTTGAAATATCAAAATACCAACGAACACCACAATTGTTGACTGATATATGCTCGTGGCGTAAGCGTGATCGTACTTAATAGACTGAAAGTATTGCGAAATACCTGGCTAGTGTATTGCAGAGAGAAATGGTTTGCACTTGCAAATTTACTTAATGGTAATAGATCTGTAAAATTTGAAGATATATGGTCCCTGTATTCTTATCTACTTGAAGTCTTTAATCTAGAAAAGAAAGTTGTAGTTGAATCCCCTGAAAACTTCATGGGCACATACAGAAGTTAATCATGCAACAACTAAGCCATGGGCGAAATATAAAGGGAAGAGAGTTGCGGTTCGTGTACTCTACACTTCCTCGAAATATACAAAGGGATATTAAAACCTCTAATAACAAGGGAGTTATGATTAATATGCGAGAACATTGACTTAAATGCAATAATGTTGAGATTTCCTAAGAGAGATTCATGTTTCGTGCATTCCCCTTAACAAACTTACGTACAAAATAACAGATGATGCTTTTACGATAAAACGTGACGATAAGTACCAGACATGCCGCTTCTCTCATAAATTGCTTCGCTGCATCTGACCATATTGCTGGCACAGTCAGTATCCAAAGAACATCATCTTCATACCAGCCTCCAGCTATTTTTCGACGTATTTCGTCATAAACGCATTTAGTAAGATGTTTTATAACTTCAGTAAAAACGTGAATGGCCTCTAGCTCTTTTCCTTTGATGTCTTGAATCCGTGTGTCTCTTTTTAAAGTCTATAAATTTAAAAAAAAAACAGTTCACAAGTAGTCAACATCAATTACTTTAAAGGCAGAAAAACCCCTAAGTTATACATCAGATCATCAGTTTTCGACAAAAACAAAACAAACATAAAAACAAAGAGAACAAACGAAGTGAACCAATATATATATATATATATATATATATATATATATATATATAATAAAGTCGCTTTTAGCCGTTTATATAAAATAAAACGCTTTTATTAAATTTGCCGTAGCTTTCGACCTCTCGGTCTTCTTCAGCGGCGTTTATTTGTGAATAAGCATATCATCTTTAGCGGAAGTGACGTTATATTATCGCACGTTACATTGCGCACCAATTTTAGTCTTTTGTGTTTAGTCCATATGGTTTGAACGTCCTCAGTTTACGCTTCCAAAGAGAAGAAGACCGAGAGGTCGAAAGCTACGGCAAATTTAATAAAAGCGTTTTATTTTATATAAACGGCGAAAAGCGACTTTATTATATGCAACAACGATATGGAAGACCATCGAACAACTTTGGAAGCGTAAACTGAGGACGTTCAAACCATATGGACTAAACACAAAAGACTAAAATTGGCGCGCAATGTAACGTGCGATAATATAACGTCACTTCCGCTAATGATGATATGCTTATTCACAAATAAACGCCGCTGAAGAAGACCGAGAGGTCGAAAGCTACGGCAAATTTAATAAAAGCGTTTATATATATATATATATATATATATATATATATATATATATATATATATATATATATATATATATATATATATATATATATTTAAGTCAGATTCAACGTATCTGATTGCCTTTGCCATTTCAATTATACTTAAATAAAAAAAAACGTAAATTCTTTCTCCATCACTTAACTAATACCTGCTAAATGAACTTTCAGCACTAACATTGAAATATACAACTGCGTCATTATTATTGAAAATAAGAGAACGGATTTCATAAGAAAAAAATATTTTTAATTATTGATGATGACTTGAAACATGAGTTCAAATTTTTTTTGCATACTGTGTAAACAATATTCGACTCATAATTTGGGGGATGATAAAACATATTTCAACTAAATATTGTTGACGATGGATGCAAGAACATCACTGCAGGTACATTTGATTTGTGGTTCAAACCCTACTACTACATCAATAATTTTAAAGACACGTTTTGTAAAACGCAACTTTTTAAAGAAATCATACTCATATGAAAAAATGGCCATAAAAAGATCTCGTAATCAACATCATAATCACTCTTAAGATTTGCACAGTACGAAATTGAATTAACTTTTATACTATACATGATATGAACGACATTGTAATGAATGGTACAATAAGAAAACATGTTCAAACCTTTGTTTCATATAGTTTCATTTTAAATCGTTCAAAGAAGTAATAATCATCTGCCTTTCCGTCTTCGACGAGTTGTTCGTATTTAGTTTCCGCACTAAATCCAAACGCAACAAATGTTCTCGTGCTGTCCAGTAACAATGACGTAGGTGCTTTTATATCACTCACTCCGAATTTACCCATGGATATGTTTTCTGGATGTTGACGGGGAAAATATGCATATCCGGAGTAAGTCGAGCCAAAATCAATAGCCGCTATAAACAATGAAGATACAACTTTTTGTTGGCTTTCCGTTTCAAATATCGTCTTAATTTCGTTATCGGGTCCTTGAAAATTAACACTGTCATTTCCTCCGGTAGCCATTTATATATATTTTGTAAATAAGTAAAATAGTAATACAGATTCAAACAAAAGTGCTGACTTCCAAACGCGTTGTGGTTAAGTCACAAATTTCATCTGCGAGTGCCGATGTTATTCTGAAATCGCCTATCGTACCAGGGAATAAAATGTGCAATAACAAATGTAGGTTATCGCTTGTCGTTAAGCAATTATCTCTGGAGTGGCATGGAATGGGGCGCATTTTTTAAACAAAGTCCACAAATGTTTTACAGTTTGTTACAGTAAATTGTTGATATTTGTCAATATAGAAACTATGGAAGGGAATTTCCGCCAGTCCATTCATGTTGCCAAATGACAATTACATATTGCTAAATGACGATTGCATTTTGCTTTATTTTATTTGTTACAAAATTACTGCGTCTTCCTTGTGTCTTTATTCCTGTTTCTATCAGTTAGTGAAATATTGCTTGCATACTTCGTTTTATTGTGTGATCGATGTATGTTAATTATGTATTTTTGCGAGTAAATGACAAATGAATTATTTCTGTTAAAATATTCATGTGGCTTCTTCTTGTTGCTGAAGAATTATCATCTCAATACTTAGTAATGCTAGAAAAGGCATGTTGATTGTAAGTTCTACTAAGCGCAAAGAATAATCACAAGGCAGTAGCTCACATGAAGTATGCCGAATGCCGAATGCATTAAGACGAACACATTAGTAATACTGCATTCGTATACGACGGAGAACCAGAGTTTTCGGTAGTTTTCGGTTGTTTTCGTAAAAGGTTAATATTAAGAACGGTGTTGTATTATATATGTACCAGATAAATTACTCTACCGCGTCGTTTCGAACGTATTTTCCACTGTTGTTATTCAGGTTAAGTGTACTTGTTTATTGTACTTGTGCATTAGGTAAATTGAATACGATTGTAATCCCCATTTCGAACGTTGAGTTGTCATTTCGTGTGTGATTAAGGTCTAGATCTATTTTAAATTAATGGACGTAATCTTGTTTTCATTTTCACGTCAAACGTACCAATGTCAAAACGCCCCATAGTATCATTGTGACGAAGGTGAGTTATGATGATCAAAACGTCTAACTGTTGGCTTGTTTAAATTTAACTATTGATTTCATACAGTTTTCATCGCATATCTTCGTAACTCTGTCTTTATCTAATCAAATCGTACCTAGGTTGGTAAAATCGTATCTTATTCCAATGATTCATTTTAATAGTTTTTTTACTAGTTTCAAATTTTTACTAGTATCATCAATACGGCGTAGAAATTTATATGTAATTAAAATGGAAAGCAATAATTATGATGCACAGTTACCTCATTTACGAACAAAAATAATTATGTTTTCCGGAATTCAATGGTTTCTTTTTGTCATTTGAAATGTTTATATTTCTGATACTGTTTGATACTATTATCAATATATGTTGACCATCTTACACCTATTTCTGTATATTGCGTACGAGATGACTTTGGATAGGTACCGGTTGACCAATAAACAGGTATAAGTTGACCAAAATGGGTTTGAGTTGACCACAGTACGTGTTGCACAGTGACCTAACAGGTTTCTTCAAACAGACACATTGTGATGAAGATTTTTCGTTTATAGACTTTAATGGTAGATTGATCTTGTTTGTCTTTGCATCTAAAGTCTGGAGCTCAGTGACCCAGTTGATGTTTATGGTTTGAAACTCAGGGGTCATGCGTTCGATTATCACATGCGGCCATTTTTTTACATGGGAGTTTCCTCTGGCAAGACTGCAGAGCCCTAGCCTAGTACTGGTGAAACCCAGGAAGCATAAATAAGTGAATATTTGCCTTAATGAAAGTTAAATACAATTAAGATGTTAGTAGATGTTGGATAATGGGGGGGTGAAGATTTCCCATAAAGATTGTACTTAGATGATCAAATCAGATAAGATCATATTTCTGTGAAAAAAGTATAGAAACTTAGATCAGCAAGTGTAATATCTGACTATGTAACAGTTATTATCTCTTGAATATATCATTATACTACAAAATAGTGAATTGTTTTTGTAAATAAAAAATAATGTACATGAATACATTTGCAGATATGAGCGAACAGCAAAGAGCCGCTGCTCTTTTAAGGCAGGCAGCAGATTTGTTGAATGTCAACACATGTGACAGGAGTACAAAATACCAGCACCTGCACCAGTAACCTCTGTCAGTAGCACTAGTGCTGCAAAGGCAATTGTTGCACCCGACAGTAGAAGTAAAAGAAGGGGGCATGGACATGCTAATACAGTAACTGTAGCAGTGTCAGCACTGGACTACTATACCCAAGAGTAGGCATAACTAAAGAGGCCTGTGCTAGATATTTCGGAACTACAGTCTATACCACACTAATTGTTTTTTAATGTAAAGATGTCTATTGTTTCATAATATTCATGCATATTTATCTTATTTCACTGTGCAAACTTAAAGAAGTCATTTATTATTGAATACTTTTTAATTATTGTTTACAAGAATTTCCTGTACTTTCAATTTGTTCTTGAACCCCACTACATTATTAATGATTAGGACAAATGCTTTTAGCAGCTTACTTTAAAAAGGTTTATGTTTTGAGTTCCATAGTTCAGGACATTTCAAACACTTTTGAAATTAAAAAAAAAATAATTCCAAAGTGTAACCGTCCTTTTTTTAATTGAATAAAAAAATAAGTGCAATACAAAAAATAAGATTCCACAACTCGGCACTTATAAGTACTGTATACAAATTAATATGTGTATCGAGTTGAGTCAGGTCCAAACTGCAAAGGCTATACCGGTAACTCTGCTGGTATCAGTTATGGAATTAAAATGTTTGTTTGCCCTTAAATCCAAGGCTTATAACTATTATAAATTATCAGTTTTACAAGTGCATATACTTAACGTTTGTTAATATCCTTTGTCGCAGCAAATGGAAAATGGATAAACATTGTTAATACAATGATTGACTTTAATAAATTATACAACTGTGGACGCTACTATCCCGAAAATTTAACTAACAGGATACAAGTTGAATTTTGGGAAGATAAATTGAAGTCATTTGTTAAACTTTGTAAAAAAAGAACCATGTAAAAATCAGCTTCTGCTTCAATATCCTCTATTCTATAACCCAACCATAACAATCGGTAACAAAAGTGTATTTTTTAATCATGGTTCAAAAAGGGCGTTCATTTTATTGGAGACTTAATGCCATATATTGAAACTTTTACTTTATAAAGTTACGATGAGTTTTGTAAAGTATATACTTTCCATCCAAATTATCTTCTTTACCTTGGTATAACTAACGAAGTGACAAAGTACATGAAAGCCAAGAGTTAAATGACACTAGATTTATGAAGTTTTCATCCCGACTTGTATACGGTCCATCTTAGTAAATACAAAGGGTACGACACCTATGTACGATACAATTTCATAAACGAGTCCTCGCCAGTGTGCATAGCTTAATGGTCTAATATTTTTAATAATATTGTAATAAGTGGATAGCGATATATTTTTTATATGACTTTCCGTATTACACGGGATAGCAATATAACGGTTTCAATATAGAATTATACATAGAATCTTAAGTACAAACTCCTTTCTGTTTAAAATTGGTAACGTCACTACAGCCAACTGCTCCTTTTGTGAAACTGAATGTGAAACTATTCAACATATATTTTGGGAATGTGATCGTGTCAATAAGTTAATCAAAGGATTGATTTCTGGGTGTAATCACTTGTTGAACTTTCTTAATATGCATTCCTTTATATAGGGACATGCAAATACAAGTGGACCTTTACATTTATTATTTGTTTAAAAAAAAATGTTTATTTACAAATGCAAAATGAAAACCACTAGACCCACTCTTACAGCAGCAAAATCGTACCTGTCCTTCCAGTACTAAGCGAAACAAATTTCGTTAATGATTTGCGTAAAAGTAAAGCATGGGAACTGTTATTACCCTTTTTCCAGTAGCTGTGATAAGGGACATAAATCAATTGTTTATTAATAACACTATTTTTTTATATTGTAATGTAAAAGCTGCTGATTGTATTACGTTTGAAATGAGTTATAATTTGCATATATTGTATGTATACTATGTACGGTGTGGAGTGGGATGCCTTCGACCCACACGCACCTATCGACGAGGAAATAAAATATATTGAACAAACAAAAAAAATTCTTAATAAGGTTAATCTCTTGCATAAGTGAAGCTAAATATTTAATGATTTCAACCTGAACAATACAACTGTGTTGAATTAACTCCCCTGCTGTTAATGCATGTCCCTGGTTACAACTAATGACCACCTGTTGAATGAGCTTGACGAGAAAAGGAAGAGACACTAGCACAGATGTGAATCAGATTAACTGGAGCTACAATCAGCTTAAGAAAACCCTTGAGGAACCAGTCTAGATTTGCTGTTTATGATAATAAAGTATGCTATGCGTTTTATTGCTAAGGATTTTTGCTACTCTGTATCCAATAACCGGAGTGCTATTGTATTAAGATTTAGAATAAGTCCAATCTTAATAAAAAATATTTTCCTAGTTAGAACATATTGAACTGTTTATTTAATCATGCAGCAATTTGTTGTTTGCCATTTGAGCATTTGGCATGCTTAAGCTCAACAAAATATTAGAGAAATTGATTTATTTCACATTATGTTACTTATCTTGCAATGATTTTACAAGCATCTTGATCACATATATATTGTCGATTGGTAAGCAGATACGTTATTGCTAGATTTCAATGGTGTAGTTTTTTAGTAAAAATGTATTGCCTTTCTATTTTGTTGAGAAAACATTTAGACATTAGTTATTTTTGTTTGCATTGAACAGCCTAGGTTAAGTAGACCTGGTATTCAGTCAAATTGAGCCGCGTTCTGGGGAAAATGGTTTTATGCATGTGCGTAAATTGTCGTTCCAGATTAGCTTATGTGGTCCACACATGCTTATCTGGGAAAACACCTTCGGCCTAGACTCGATTTTCTTTTTGCAAATACTTTATTTAAACGAAAAATCTCATAAAAAGTGACTTCCCTGATTAGCCTGTGCGGACAGTACAAGTTAATCTGCGAAGACACTTTAAGAACATACATTAAAGCCCATTTTGACAGAGCAAGGGTCAATTGTATTTATTTCCTTTTTAATGTTCACATGCCCTTCAATTTAGGATTAAACTGATTCTAAATGCCTATTTATTGTAAGCTGAAAATATTCAGTCATAACCAAAACGTGTCATAAGATCCTGAATTCTAGCATTTAATGAGGTTATGTGCTTTTTCACACTGATTCTATGTCTTTTATAAGTAAAAGGTGAACACTAGCAACAATATAATTTGCTACCAAAGATATTTTCCAAATATTACTTCTTTTACATGACCGAAGTTAACATGTGTAAAAAAAGTTTGGCAAAGAAAATGACACGTATCAATTTCTTTGCGGTTTTATTGCATTTATTTTACAAGATTTATATAATCATGATGAAGTATATGTAATTAACAAATATGAATCAGTTTATTTATTGTGACAGTAATGCAATCTCACATGTATATGTAGGTTTTTAACTTCCATTGCACCAGTATATAGATTGTTTTGAAAACAAGTGTATGATCATGGTAAAGTTGCATATGTCTTGTCATAAGCATTATGTGTGGGATCAGGACCAGATGGATCATTTTTCCTAATATTTATTTAACCAGTATGCCATGTAATACATATATTTTCTAATAAAATTGTAAAAAAGGTTATTCAGTGTTTAGATTATGTTTACGCGCTATTTCATGATGGATGGCTTCATCTTCAGTCATTACAAGACACACATCAACAACATAATTGAGTCTCGGTCTGAGAAAATAGGTCTTAATGCATGTGTGTCAAGTGGTAATCAGGGCTAATCAGTGATGAAATTTCTGTTTAAATGGAATTTTTCGAGAAAAAAAAGTATTTGGCAGAAAGTGTTGTCCCTGATAAGCCTGTGTTGTCGGTACAGGCTAATCTGAGACAACATTTTGCGCACATGCATTAAGTTCCATTTTCCCAGAGCCAGACTCAAATGTTAAAGCAATGCCCGTTAAATTAAGGAATATCATTCCCGCTGAACTACGTTACAATGAGAGGTGCGTCTGTACGACAACGCGATACGGCGTCATAACTACAACGTAAACGGCGTCTTTCCACAGCTTGTTGACGATACGGGACGTTGTTAAAATAAATGATAATAACGGTAATTTTGAATAGTTGCTGTATGTGTAAGCCAATGTTTATTTTAATACGGATATTGTGTTCCTCTTTTACAGCTTGCCATGTAATTTATTCCTAGTCAGTTTTGGAGACCTGTATAGACAACTCATAAAATCATTGGAATATAGTTCAAAGTCGTACATTAAACAGAAGAAAATGGTAGCGAACGTAAGCAAAAACGACTATTGAATCAATCTTATCAAGATCTGTCTCAAATTTAGCATGTAAGTGTAACGAGATACATTTTGATGAATTAAAATGTTACGGCGTCTTACAGAGAGTGTTACAGTGCATTTACTACAACGTGTTTAAGGTTACGGTATAGTATCGACGGGTACTAGAGGTTTCGGTAAATTATAAGTTCGGTAAATTGTATTTATATAGGTTACGTATGCGCAATTAATTTCCTTCTATATTACATATAAAATAGTTGAAGTTCGATATCAATGTTTACCATGATCAAGCGAATAGTCACTGTATCATCATACATCATTGGAAAGATACATGCATAACCTTTGAAAAAAATGCATGTCATTAAATTCTATACGCCGTAACTCAAAATATTCACCTTAGAATAGGCACACCGGTTTTGAAACCTGTGGAGGCGGCCATTTTGGGCTCAAATAGTATGACCTACTTTCAAAGCCGGGAACCATCAACAGAAAAAGTGGAGCACAAAATTGCTTTTTTTCTTATTGCTTACAAATATACCTTCAATTTGATACCAAAACGTACCATTTGCAATGAATTTTACAAATCCTAGGCAGCATGCACTGAACAATGTGTGCTTAGTATCAAGGTGACTGCATGTAACCCTGCAAACAGGAGTTCCGGTTTGGGGTTATGTAGCCCATAGTACATGTTGTGGAGGGTTCTGTGAAATGGATAGGTATACCTACAATGAGGTGTTAATGCGACCTGTTTTTGTCTTACATCAGGGGCATATATTTGCAAACGTGTGATTAATTTTTAATTGATTAATTAATGCAATGCCTACAGTATCGAATTTAGGGGCATGAATGAGCTACCATTGAACTTTTTAAAAAGAATAATTTTAGGTACCAGACCAAAAAATGTAGATTGAATTTAAAATGTAACATAATTGAAATTAAATTTACGATTTAAATAAATCAATACTAAAAATTTTAAAAGGTTGGTGCATTTATTTATAAAATAATAATAGGAATAATAAATGTTGATTTAAAGACTGAATTAATAGACGATCTTCAATTTAGATAAATGCTATTTACAAAATGTTCAAAGTCTTGTAAAATAATGTAGTACTAATTTATTTAAAACAAGGGACAAAAATTGTCACAAAACCAGGTTTTCAATGTGAAAAAAAGTCTGAAAAAGGGAGACAACTCAAACTGAACTGATTATTTATAATTAACCCCATTTGAATCAAAATAAATATATTTTAGTTGTGGCGGCCTTGACCTTGGAGATATTGACGTACTTTTTTTATGCGACAAACCATCCCATGATGGTGAACAAATGTGCCAAATGATTTTAAAATCTCACAATGAATGACATAGTTATGGCACGGACAAGCTCATTTATGGCTATTTTTGACCTTTGAACTCAAAGTATGACCTTGACCTTAGAGATATCGACGTAATTCCTTCGCGCGACACACTGTCTAATGATGGTGAACAAATGTGCCAAATAATTTTAAAATCTCACAATAAACGACAAAGTTATGGCCCGGACAAGCTTGTTCCGCCCGCCAGCCCGCCCGCCAACATTCGCCAATCTAATAACCAGTTTTTTCCTTCGGAAAACCTGGTTAAAAAACAAAAAAATATTAATAGATTTGCGATTCTAAGATTAATTCAGTCTTTAATTAAATATTTTTACTATTATTTTATCTAAAAATAAATGTACCAAATCTTTAAACATTGTATTACTGATTGATAAAAAAACGCCATAAAGAAATACAAATAAATATTACCCAAATGAAGTCTTGCTTTTAAATGACCTTAAAATGTTATTGAATTCTCCACTTTCGATGTGTGAACTATTTTCTATATTCCTGTATAATTATTTACGGTAATTGGGGTAATTAGTAACTGCTGTTGTTGCAATCAATGACGACCTCCATACTCACGTCCAAAATGCTACTATCGTGGAACGAAATATCCATGGTTGTAAATTTGACTTCCTGCAGGCTCTGTAACGCTGTAAAGAAGACACTGTAACATGTCTTAGTCGTAAGAGAAGATACCGTATAATGAACACGAAGTTGAAATGCTACAACTTTTTTGCACAATCGGATAGAAATCACCAATACTAGTATACACATATTTGTAAAAGAGTGAACTTGATACAAATCATTGAAAATAACATTCGTGACAGAAACTGCAAGCCAGAAACAACGAATTTATTGGATTTTCTATGTTTTGAGCTTGAACTTCTTTCTTTTATCATGATTTCACGCTAGAAAATGTCTCTATAGCTTAGGTAGCGAGTAAAGAAACAATAATAAATGAAAATAAATGCGATATCCCGTTTTACGTGTAAGTTTAAACAAAGAATTTACCTGTGTAAACGCGTGTGTATGTCAATAAATGGCAAGACGCTGTAACCGTTGTAGTTATGACGCCGTATCGCGTTGTCGTACAGACGCACCTCTCATGGTAACGTAGTTCAGTGGGAGTGAATATTTTCAATGAAGAACAGCAATAGTGGTTTGCAATTTATATAATATATCATAATTGTTCACATAAAAATTATTTACAGCAAGTTGCAATTATGTTTCCAAAACAACAACACAAATGGCATTGCATATAAAGGCTATACACACTATATGATAAATTAAACTGGTATTTATTATGAACAATACCATTATAAAGAAGCACTTACAGTTCTCACTGTTCCATACATAGCAATTCATATTAAATTGAACAAAAACTTCCATAAATAACATTCCCATTGGCATCTTTTAAAAGTTACACGTATTTCAAAATGCTTTTTCAAATCACAAACTATCATGGACACACCATGTTGACTTTTGAATTGTAGCGGGCCTTTTCATTCTCTGTCTTAAAATGCATGTTGTTTGGTCATCAAGATCGAACATTACGGTACCTCTTCGACTCCTTCAAAATAATTTGGTACTTAGTCTTACGAAATAAACATAAACTCATACTGATGTAACAACCGGTGACACACAGTCTGATGTCTGGTTATCTGCTGAAACACCTTTCTATTGTGTGAAAATTACATCAAAATAGTATTTTATCTTAAGATATTTCTGGCTGAACAAAATCTTGTTATAACAAAAAACATATTCCACAAGGTCAATAGCAACACTAACATTTTAAGTTAAATCTAAGAAAAAGTTTTCTTTATAAATATCTTATATTCAAGTGTAAAAAATCATGTATAATCTATATAAAAATTCATTAAAAAATTATTTTTCAAATTTCTTGAATCATTAATTTACAACAGTTTTCCAATAAACGTTCATTCATGTATTTACATGATTTTTAGTATATACATTTAGGAAATAATAATAGTACATGACGATGTTATTTATCATGTCTTCTGCTTGTTCTAATCCTGCAATAATTTTAAGGAAGGCGAGAAGTCTTATCCACCAAATCCGTGATTAGTAATGATGCGGTAAATCTGATGAGAAAGAGACCCTTATGGTGTCGGTGACTTCACTGCCGTCACTGCGTTATGAGCAAGACCCAGTCCTACAATGTTGAAAATTAATGTTTAAGAGCCGTGTCGTGCGAAATGGGTCTTTCTATCTAACTTCTAAAGATGCGACCAGAAAAGCTGCAGACCAGCCTACGCATCTGCCTACCTGCTTGCCATAAAGTCACGCAAGGTTTCGTTCTTTCATAAGCGGAAATTATGCCTCCTTATCAGAGTGTACGGATGTCAGAGGCATATATGCAGCAATGCGCTGGTATGTACTAAAACCCATTTTTGCATGAGCTTCTGAGGTAATTTTCATCTTTAGACATATTGTGTGATCAAAATCTCGAAGATAACATGCTGATATACATTGCTTATATTTTGTTTGAAATGTGGTAAAATAAGAAGCACCGGTGGATTCTTCGCCATAATAAAACTATTAAAGGGAAAGTTAACCAAAAAACTACAAGAAAATTCAAAATCAGATGCACTAATAGTAGAGGAATCGTTTGTAAACTGATTAAGGCTAGTCTATAGATTCATGTTAACATTATTGTTTTAACAAGAATAGCTGGATGGGGATGTTCAGCTATTGCAGTGGTATATTGAATGCTTACTTAGGTGACCAGAGATTCTCACACAATACCGCATTGTCATGATAAAACCTCATAAACTTTGAAAACAAACACACATACAAGATATGCGCTCACCTTGGTCATAAAGGATGTCCTGAATCCACCAATGTAGTTATTGCTGAATGGAGCCCCCTAAACGACCACAGGGCATTGGTTTAACATTTTCAGAAGATCAGCATCTCCCTGAACGCATGTTAAGAGCCTTGGCAAGCAACTTTGGACACAGCCCGGACCTACAATATCACAGCAGATGTATGGGGTTTTGATGGCATTCACACTTAAACAAGAGAATGACTAATTTACTCATCTATTCAAAGTCTTTTAGTCATGTTAAAGGGACAAAGAAACAATATTTGACTGATTTACTCACTTTATGCACTTGTTCAAATTTAAACATGTGGTATAGTTCCTCATTTTTTTAGTCTAAAAAAACAAATGAACTGAGTATACTCTATACAATGGGAACCATAAGCTTAAAAGGTATGCCTCTTGGCAGTTGGAATACTTATTTCGAATCAGGTATTAGCAATAACATAATTAGCCAGCAGTCTCCAAACTTATACTAACCAATCTCTATTCTGCCACCTGGATACCTAACCAGTAGGCCCCGGTTTGGTATCCAGGTGCAGACGGTGCTATTAGCTGCCTTTAATACTCCAAAAAGGGGTTGGCAGTAAGCAAAGATACAAATGTTGTCCTGCTCATCACGGACTTAAAACCAAAACCTTTCGTATTCCGAGGCAGAGACAATTTCCGTGGACCATCGTTCTACCCAAGTAATTGATCTAGTTGTATAGTGATAATGATCTTCCTCCATCACCAATGACAGGATCGCAATATACCTTAACTACACATAACATACTACTGCAATAAAACCTCTCCAGCTTGAGACGATTACTCCATCGTTCTTTGATTTTTGAGGCATTGTGCAATATGCAGCAATCTACGTCGACACAGATCTTTTATTTGCATTACTTGCTCCTTGTCACTGAAAAGACAAGAGCACCGCATAACGGGTGCCACGCTCGGCTGCAGGTGCAGTTTTGAATAAATAAAAGCTTGTCAGAATTTTTTTTAGAGGTCACAGTGACCTTGACCTTTGACCTAGTGACCCAAAAATTGGTGTGGCATGTAGAACTCATCAAGGTGCAGCTACATATGAAGTTTCAAAGTTGTAGGTTGAAGCACTTTGATTTTAGAGCAAATGTTCAAAACCTTAACAGAATGTTAAGATTTTAGCACGACGCGGACGTCAGACGGCGGACGTCGGACGGCGGACGACGAGCTGGCTATGACATTACATTGGGTTTTATCCGAAAACAGCCGAGCTAAAAATGATAAAGAGAGAATGTTATTAAAACAAACATCAAACAGCTTTTATGTTATTTTGAACATTTATTTTCAGCTTTATTGCAGCATCAGTTCATTAAGTCATGATCCCTCAATTGCAAACCACTACAAAGCTAGGGAAGTCTTTCTTCCCCAGGAACATTTCCTAATATTCACAATTCTATGCGTAACAAAATATGGTAACTCAAAAACATACCATTTATGCAAACAAAGTGAAATGAGAATAAATAAATTAGCCTCATTCAGGGAAAACACAGCTAAATGCATGTGCGAAATGTCTTCTCAGATTAGCCTGTGCAGTCTGGGTGACACTTTCCGCTTTTATGGTATTTTCGTTTAAAGGAAGTCTTTTCTTTAAAATATTCATAAGGCGAAGTGTCGTTCCTGATTAGCCTCATTAATCCGGGACAACACTTTACGCATTTGACCCTGTTTTCCCATCACAATATTTATGTGTGGCCCAGTGGGTTTTTCAGAGACCATTTCCATGTTTCCAACCCAACTAGAGTTGAACTTGTATGAAACCCAGAGGATAGCCCATGTATCTGTTCTTTACACAAAGCACGATTAAAAACCAAGAAAGTTCATACACATTTCATAGAAAGAGCTAGGGTATCGCACTCTGATATTTATTTGTGACTCTTTTCTATATATGCCATTTTATGTTGATCTTAATATATCTCTGTGCTACATACCGGTAGCCAGAGTTTTAGATAAGGATTTAGTCTAAAGGGTATTTTACTCCCTGATAGTATTGTTAAAGGGTATTTTACTTCTATGTTTCAGCCATATAGGTTTTTATGAATATTTAGGGGTATTTTCCATTTCCATAGAAAACTGACATAGTACATGGCGTGTTTTGATTGACTTATTTTTTATTCAAAGGTTATCTTACACTAAACACTCAACTGGATTAATTTTTTGAACAGGTTACGAACTATAACCGATCAAATATACGTACCAAGATTTGTATTGCGTAATGTTACGTACTGTGCTGATTGTTGTTTGTTTAATTTTTCAATGCGTAAATACGAAGATACGCATCTTATCTGGAGCTCTGCCGGTAGCTGTCTGTAATAATTGAAAAAGATGTTGGCAATAATAAGAGATAAATAGGCTGTACCGCTCTTCACGGGACTCGAACCAATAACTTCCATAACCCGAGGCTATATCCCTGGACCACCTTCCTACCCAAGTAATTAATTTAGTTGTTCAGACTTGGGGCCTTCCTCTATCACTAATGAGCCGGACATCGCAATATAAATAAACTACTGACTACTGTTGACCGCGATGTAAAATTCAAAAAAACTTAAAAAAACTGTCTATGCATGTAACTGTATATTGAAATCTCTTTATGAGTGATTATAAATGCATGATAAAATTCTAACAGGTTATGTCATAAATCTATATTGTTTGTAGTTTTCGTAAACATTATTAGCCACCGTTGTGGTCAAACATATTTTTTTGTTTTATTAATGACGTTGTTTCACACATTACTGTAACAGAGCTACAGATAAAGTGCGCATTTGCGTAAATATCCAATGTAAAATTGCCGATTACGCATAGAAAAATAAAACCATGCGTACCGAAACCCAATTGAAATTGACGATTACGCATATCGTATTTTTCCTTCGCATAACGAGTAAATCTGTCCCGGAAATACCCGGGTCCAAAATACCCGGATTCTTTCCGCTTTGTCCAAGCGCTTTCAGTATAACATTCAGCACAATAATATGTACGGAAGAAAGCGTCTTTGTGACTACGTGTTATTGTTGTGAAAATGTCGAAACCGTGAGGCCTTAAAAATGGAAACATCGTATCCCAGGCACAAACAAACTCAATTTTAAGATATTTAACCGCAGGCAACACAAAATCAGAAGCGGAAAATATAGTGAAACTAATTCTTGACGATATTGTGTCGGAGGCAAGCGCTGTTAGTGCTTACATTGTAAGAAAACTGGTGGAAAAAATCGTTGAACTTTTTTTTTAAATCAAGACTGTATATTATGGATATATCTACATAATTACTCAAAATCACTGAAACTAATCAATTAAGAGTGGAACTTCAACCAGCTTATTCAGGTAAGCAGGTGAGAATTTAAGACAATGATCATTTTAATATAAAAGTACCCAATTGTCAATTAAAGTAGTGGGTACCGACTTTTTTGTACCCAATTGAATATGAAAATACCCAATTGAACTCAAAAGTAGTGGGTATTTACCCAATTACTCAGAAAAGTAATCTGGAGCTCTGCTGTAACGTACAATCTTTATACGGAATGAAGAAGTTTTTATTTATCAGTACACTTTTTGTATTCTTTTGATAGTCTACTTAATTTTTTTTAACTGTTAAATAAAATAACGTGTCAGACTAATGTCGTTAAAATCTAGAGTTTAAATGAAATTATGCCACACGATATACGTATTAAAATATTTAACTGCATGTCCGACTTGTCGTCATTAAATTCAAGTCGTCATTAAATTCAAGTTTATAAATGAAAATACGTCACAAGATATATGTATTTCATACCATACGAGTTTTTTTGGGATATTTTCAGATCTGAATACTGGTTTTTTACATGTCTTAAACTTTAACTGTAATGTATCGCAGATTCAGAGATGTATGTTTTGTTGTAAAGGTCATTTAACCCAACATATCCCAGACACAAAGAGTGTCCAAATTTGTGCAAACAATTAAATTAAAACTAAGACATTTATCGATTGTCATTACCTGCTGTATAATTTATTTGTGTACTGACATATATTAAATTGTGGCGAAATCAACCGGGATCACCTTTGTGAGAATCTGGTGGAAAAATCACTGCACTAACCTGAGACATCAGTCTGTCATGATTGATATTGCTCAGTTGTACATATTTTTCTAGTTCTGGCTACCATAACTTTAAATGTCGCTTTTTATGATTTTTGACTGGCGCTACTTTATAGTTATGGACAAACCCCATTAGGAAAGTGAACCAGAAAATCCCGAAAAGTTGACAGTTTACAAAGACCGGTCCAAAACAGCTTTTAAATGCAGTTATTGGCCCAAATCAATCACTTGATTGGAAAGATTGACATTTTTCACATTTAACTGATATATTCTTTCACAAAATACTATCTTAAACATTTAAAATTTATCTATTCTGCTCTTACATATCGAGAAAAACAGCGATGTGACAGACTTTCTTGAAATGCGAATCTCCCGAGATTTTACGGTCATATGACGGTATTTCTACTTTTAGTAACATACCATGTGCTCAAGTGTTTTCAAATTCAGAATGACATTTCCCAGTATTTTAGAATAGTCTGGCTTGTTTTGTTAACAAATTGTAGTGTAAATACAAACTCAAAGTAAGTATTTAAAACTACCCGATTCACACTGAAATCAGTTTTATCATCCACCAGACGTATGTTGATAATCACAAATAATAGATTTCAGAAAACGAAAGTAATGTTTACAATTTCAGCAAAAAATTAAGGTCGATCCGAAAGTATCAAAATGAAAACTAATCACGTGACAAAGCGACAATGGCCTCCAAATTGCGAATTTCAGACTGATGAGAGTTATTTTCATCTATTGTTAGATGCATTTGAAACATTTGAACCTTAAAATATTCCTCGATGCAGTAATTTATATTCATTCACCAGTATTTGTAGAAATGTATCCAAGAAAATGAGTATTCTGTGATTTATAGCGTGACATAAATATGCTACGACTCTGGTTGACTTTCGATACGGGGTTGGCTTCAGAGTACAGGTATGTCAATACTATATAAATTGTACGCTGAAGTTTCTTTAGCTAATATTTTTCTAATGTTGACAGACCATTGACATTGCTGGGGTTTGTTGAGTTAAAGACTTATTATCATCAGGGGCAGGAAGACATTATAGACATTAAACAGCGCATCATTACGTAGACAACAGCTGAACAACTGTATGCGTAAAAGATAAATCAGTATATTAATAATGGGTGTCAGACAATCCACCCCCAAGACAATTCACCCCTTGGACAATTCACCCCCAGAATTTGATTTCCTTGGACAATTCACCCCCAAAGACAATTCACCCCCAAGACAATTCGCCCCCATAATTTTATATGAGATTTTATTGTCATTTGCTTTTGTCATATTTGAAAATAAGTTGTGAGCAGATGTTTTGGGTTTATAATTTTTTATTTTGCAGCTCAATTTTGACGTGAAAATAATAAAAGTAGTATGTAAATGAAAGATGACATTGTTATTTTTGTCAAATGCAATTCAACCAATGTATTTTTCAATAAACTGTGTTACAACATATACAATTAAAATGAATTAAGTATTTTGTATAATATTTGTGCATAAACAAATATAAATGCTTTGTTTAAATCCTAAATGAGAATACCGTAATAATTTGTAATCCGAAACACACTCCCGATTGTTTTATGTTAACGAGACGTTTACAAATTCTAGCAAATTCTACAAAGTCCTCATGTATTTCCTTTGTCCCGACAAAAGCGCGCGAAAATTATGTATAGAGGTCACAGTTTCATCAGACCTTAATGAAATATGGTCAGAATGTTTGTCTTGTTAAAATCTGGGTTGGGATTGAATTTGGGTCATCCAGAGTCAAAAACTAGGTCAAATTAAAAAACTTTTGTAGACAATAGAGGTCACAGTTTTCATGAAATCTTTATGAAATTTGGCCAGAATATTAATCTTGATGAAATCTGGGTTGGGATTGTATTAGGGTCATCTGGGGTGAAAAACTAGGTCACTAGGTCTAATCATAGAAAAACTTTGTGAAGACAATAGAGGTCATAGTTTTCATATGATCTTAATGAAATGTGGTCAGAATGTCTATCTTGGTTATATCTGATTTTGGATCGTATATGGGTCATCTGGTGTCAAAAATTAGGTCACCGGGCCAATTCTAGTAAAACCTTGTGAAGATGAAAGAGGTCACAGTTTTCATCACGTCTTAATGAAATTTTGTCAGAATGTATTAATTATGAAATTTGGCTTGGGATTGTATATGGTCTAATAAAATGTAAGTTCATGAAGCAAGGTAAGTCAGGTGAGCGATTCAGGGCCATGATGGCCCTCTTGTTCAATTAACATGATCAAAGATCCAAAAGTCACTTTTGAGTTAAGCAGAGATATTCACTGCTGGAATGTGTTCATTTGTGAAAAAAATGCAACAGTTTAATTTAATCAATTTAATATTTAAAACTAATTCAGATTGAATTTTCTTTTGTCTTCGGTCTTCGGCAAGCCTGAAGGTTTGTGAAGTTTGTTGTCGCCATTGCTTATCTAGTAGACATGAATTTAGTAACTTCATCTTAGTGCTGTTAAATATTTGAACTGTCGGAGATTGTTTCATTTATAAATCAGGATTTAACGTATAAATAATAAGACTAAACAATAAAAGTTGAAGGTTGAGCTTTTTATAACAGATCCTAATAAACAAGAGGGCCTGAAAGGCCCAAAGTCGCTCACCTGAGATAAAAAGAAATGACCTGTTTTTTTGCAGCCCAAGATATCAATGAAACAAATGTTCTAACCAAGTTTCATGAAGAATGAACAACAAATGGTCCCCTGACGGAAATATTTTTCAACAGACCTGAACCATTTTTGAAATCGTCCAAGATATCATTGGGACAAATCTTATGATAAAGTTTAATTAAGATCCGACAATAAATGTGGTCGCTACAGTGTTAACAAGGCAAATATTTATGACGCACAACGGAACACAGACAATTGACAAAAGGTGATCACAAAAGATCACCATGAGCAAAAAAATATTATGCTCATAAAGATTGTCACCATATTTGAAGTTGATATTATTAAAACTAATTGAGTAAACTAAATCAAGATATGATTACAACATTCGCACTCAGCAATTGTCATTCAGATTGAACTAAAAATGTGACTAAAAGTATTCACAATGTTTCACTATAAACAACTATAGACATACAAAACAAGAAACCGTCGGAGATGGGTGATGCTCTCCAAAAGTTGTTTTTTTATCATAATATTGCACTATATATTCAGATAAAAGGAAACGTCTTGAGGGGCATAACTTTGGACAAAATAATACGATGGATGGTTTAGCAACTTAAACATTTCAAAGGGCCATAACTCTCTAAATAAATCATCTAGCCAGAACCCACTAATAACATGCGCATCTCCTCAAGGTAGTTAAGCTTCCCATAAAGCTTCATTGAAGTCCAGTCAGTAGTTGGGGAGAAATAGCCCGGACAAGAATTACACTATATGTACAGTTTATAGAAAATTTCAAAGGGCCATAACTCTGTGAAAAAATCATCCGACTATAACCGGCTGATAATGTGCACATCTCCTGTTGGTAGCGAAGCTTCCCATAGAAGTTTCATTGAATTCCCGTAATAAGTTGCTTAGAAAAAGCTCGGACAAGAATTGCACTATATGTACAATGGAAAATTTCAAAGGCCGGGGCTCGACATTAAAGGTAGTCCGACTGTCCGGGACAACTAAATTGTTAGTCCGGACAAGTAAATAAAGAATTTGCTAGTCCGACGGGACAAGTGGTCATTATAATTGTATAACTTAGAAAAAATGTCTTTAAAGCCATTATTTCTGTGGAGATATCACTAAACTTTTTCGCGTATATTTTGTATACGTTTAATCGTTGAAGCCCGAGATATTCCGATAGTTCCATGTGATACATGTACTACACTGTACTGTTCACATGGGAAGCAACCCTTAACATTCTTTCTTTGCCAAGATAACAAGAATATTCTCCCTTGTAAAGAACATGCATTTTACGACACCGGTACACACCGATCTTACAGACAATTAACGTAGTGACGTCCTCTCTATGTACGGAAAGATTATGTTTTTTTTAAATATCAGTTAAGTACTGTACATATACATCATTTTTAACATTTTCTGTTTGATGTTGGCAACACACAAGTTTTTGTCAGGTATTATGGCTTTGTATAATGTTTAAAAATCAATAATCTTGAGTTTTCCTGTTATTCTAGTCAGTTCTTTTTGTATTGAAATTGCCTACAATTATGTTAACATGTACATGTATTTTGAACGATTCAAGTCTTTATGATTTGAGCATTTTGTATTATTTCATTATTTTGCAAAGTACTGAGCAGAATAAGATATAATGGTCAGGACAAGTTGCTTTTTGGTCAGGACAAGTGAAATTATGGTCTACTTGTCCGACTGGACAAGTGGCTTCAAAAGTTTTGTCCAGCCCTGATTTTAAGGGCCATAACTCTGTTAAAAATCATCCGACGAGAACCGGCCGATAATATGCACATCTCCTTTTGGTAGTGAAGCTTCCCATAGAGTTTCATTGAATTCCGGTCATTAGTTGCTGAGAAATAGCCCGGACAAGAATTGCACTATATATGTTCAGTTAATGGAAAATTTCAAAGGGCCATAACTCTGTGAAAAATCATCCGACCAGAACCGGCTGATAATATGCACATATCCTCTTGGTAGTGAAGCTTCGAATAAAGTTTCATTAAATTCCAGTCATTAGTTGCTGAGAAATAGCCCGGACAAGAATTGCACTATATGTACAGTTAATGGAAAATTTCGAAGGGCCATAACTCTGTGAAAAATCATCCGACCAGAACCGACTGATAATATGCACATATCCTCTTGGTAGTAAAGCTTCCCATAAAGTTTCATTGAATTCCGGTCATAAGTAGCTGAGAAATAACCCGGACAAGAATTGCACTATATGTACAGTTAATGGAAAATTTCAAAGGGCCATAACTCTGTGAAAAATCATCCGACCAGAACCCGCTGATAATATGCAAGTGTCCTCTTGGTAGTGAAGCTTCATATAAAGTTTCATTTAATTCCGGTCATTAGTTGCTGAGAAATAGCCCGAACAAAAATTGTGCACGGACGGACAGACAGGCGCACACACACACACACGCACGGACAGACGAAGCGGCGACTATATGCTCCCCCCAAAATAAAATTTGGGGGAGCATACAAACTACCACCCCACTGAGAGCCTTGTTTATAAACAAACATGAACTATTTTCAGACTCACCTTGCAATTATATTTCTAATTAAAAAATCTATAACTCCGTTTTAAAACACAAATCTTTGATAATGTGGGTTATTGTATTAAACAATAAAACCCTGTTTATTTTAGCAGAAATGTGGACCCTTCAATGGAGAGTATCTTGAGCATACTAGCATATTGATGATTAAAGAGTTCTCTCAAATTCCTGAGTAAGAGTTACTGTCCATTCAATAAAGTTCTGAGATCACTTCCTTTCTGGCATTGGATTCCAAGGCTTAAACCTTAAGAAAAAATCGAAATTAAAAAATCTACATTAATCTGCAGAGATATTTCTTAGTTATATAACAAAAGCATCACAAAATGTATGGAAGAGGTAAACCAGCCAGAAGGAAGAGGAAAGCTCAAACAAAACTGCCAGAAAATCAGGAAACTAGAGTGTTCACAAGCTTTTTTACTATTTTAATATAAGGAAAAAGACCCCTCCCCTGGCGGCCATGTTTTTTAGCTCCACTGGCCAGAGGCCAGCGGGGCTTATGTCATGGTCCTGTGTCTATCGTGCGTGCGTGCGTGCGTCCGTCCGTGCGTTATTTTTTTCTTTAAACATCTTCTCCTAAACTACTGGTCCAATTTTTATGAAATTTCTCAGGAATTTTCCTGGGGTGAACCTCTTCCAAATTTGTTCAAATTTTGCTCCTGGGGTCAAATTTGACCCTGCCCTGGGGGTCAAAAATTGAAAATTTGCTTATATAAGGCCTATTTTGTGAAAACTTTAAAAATCTTCTCGTCCATAACCATTGTGCCCAGGGCTACCAAATTTGGTATGTAGTAACATCTTATCGGCCTCTACCAAGTTTCTTCAAATTATGCCCCTGGGGTCAAATTTGACCCTGCCCTAGGGGGTCAAAAATTGAAAATTTGCTTATATAAGGCCTATTTTGTGAAAACTTTAAAAAATCTTTTTGTCCATAACCATTGGGCCTAGGGCTACAAAATTTGGTATGTTGTGACATCTTATAGTCCTCTAACAAGTTTCTTCAAATTATGCCCCTGAGGTCAAATTTGACCCTGCCCTTAGGGGGTCAAAAAATTGAAAATTTGCTTATATAAAGCCTATTTTGTGCAAACTTTAAAAATCTTCTAGTCCATAACCATAGGGCCTAGGGCTACCAAATTTGGTATGTAGTGACATCTTATGGTCTTCTACCAAGTTTCTTCAAATTATGCCCCTGGGATCAAATTTGATCCTACACCAGGGGGTCAAAAAATTGAAAATTTGCTTATATAAGGCCTGTTTTGTACAAAATTTAAAAATCTTCTTGTCCATAACGGTATGGCCTAGGGCTACCAAATTTGGTATGTAATCACATCTAATAGTCCTCTACCAAGTTTGTTGAAATTAAGCCCCTGAGATCAAATTTGACCGTTCCCCAGGGGTCACAAAAGTGAACATATGCTTATATAGGGCCTATTTTGTGCAAACTTTAAAAATCTTCTTGTCCGTAATTATTGGGCCTATTTCTACCAAATTCGGTATGTAGTGACATCTAATAGGTCTCTACTTAGTTTGTTCAAATTATGCCCATGGGGACAAATTTGACCCTGCCCCGGGGGTCACAAAAATGAACATATGCTTAAATAAGGCCTTTTTTGTGTCATCTTTTAAAATCTTCTTGTTCATTATTATAGAGCCTAGAGCTACTAAATTTGGTATGTAGTGATATCTAATAGTCCTCTACCAAATTTGTTCATGACTCGCAGATGACCCTTATTGATTTTCAGGTCACTAGGTCAAAGGTCATGGTCACGGTGACCCGAAATAGTAAAATGGTTTCCGGATGATACCTCAAGAACGCTTATGCCTTGGATCATGAAACTTTAAAGGTACATTGATGATGACTCGCAGATGACCCCTATTGATTTTCAGGTCACTAGGTCAAAGGTCAATGTCAAAGTGACCCGAAATAGTAAAATGGTTTCCGGATGATAACTCAAGAATGCTTATGCCTAGGATCATAAAACTTCATAGGTACATTGATCATGACTCGCAGATGACCCCTATTGATTTTCAGGTCACTAGGTCAAAGGTCAATGTCACGGTGACTCAACTTAGAAAAATCTTTTCCGGATGATAACTCAAGAAGGCTTACACCTAGGATCATGAAACTGAATAGGTACATTGATCATGACTCGCAGATGACCCCTATTGACGTTCAGGTCACTAGGTTAAAGTTCAAGGTCACGTTGACATTACACAGTAAAATGGTTTCCGGATGATAACTAAAGAAAGCTAATACGCCTAAGATCATGAAACTGCATAGGTACATTGATCATGACTCGCAAATGATCCCATTGATTTTTAGGTCACTAGGTCAAAGGTCAAGGCCACAGTGCCAAATAACGTATTCACACAATGGCTGCCACTACAGCTGAAAGCCCATATGGGGGGCATGCATGTTTCACAAACAGCCCTTGTTATATTTTGAGATGATTCTTTACAAAGAAAGATGCTACTATTGTATTTGTTATAAATGTGAAAGGCTCTTAAGAAGGAACCAGAGATTATTAACCTTTTACCAAACACTAACAGGATTTTACAGGTTTGTAGCTGACGACTTTATAAATAATTGTGATAAAAGGAGAAATTGCTCAAGATGATCAATTTCTCCTTTTATCACAATTATTTCTTCCCTACCTGATCATTTCCTTCAGATTCTATTACAATTTAATTGTCGTCTGCAACCTCTTTAAATTGGGAATGTCCAAAATGTGTCGTTTGGTAAAGGGTTAAGGCATTTTGATTCACATGGGTCTTGTGAATCTGTTTCAAATCAAATGCGTAGATTTGATCTTCAGCATCTAAAAATATGTGAACAAGAAAGAACGACAATATCTTTTGGAGAGATAAATGTACCAACGTTATAAGCAAAGGACCTGTGCAACAATTCCTGGGCTTTTAGTCTGTTTAGTTAACACGGTAGTAACTTTTATCATATATAAAAATGCTCACCCTTCCAACTTTAAGCGCCCAGTGGGACGAGGGATAGAAAGAGAAAGTCACATGCTTGAGTACATTTCAACCCATGCGCATTGCACGTTTTTTTTCGCAAAAAAAAACAGTGGAGCGATAAGGGCCACCATGGCCCTCTTGTTTAACGATCCAAACCATTTTCAAACTCAACTGTTGTATCCAGGAAACAAATGTTCTGACCAAATTTCATGAAGATTAGACCAAAAAATGTGACTTCTAGAGTGTTCAAATGTTTTCACTATATACATATAGAGAAAACTGCACCGCCCCCTGGCGGCCATGATTTTTCACCGATCTGGACCATTTCCGAACTCGTCCGAGATATCAATGCAACCAATAATTTGACTAAGTTTCATGATGATTGGGCAAAAAATGTGACTTCTAGAGTGTTTACAAGGTTTCTCTATAGCCATAAGGAATATTGCCCCGCCCCCTGGTGGCCATGTTTTTCAACAGATCACAACCATTTTTTAACTCAACCAACATATCATTTAGACAAACATGTTAACAAAGTTACATGAAGATTTGGCATCAAATGTGACTTCTACAGTGTTCACAAGGATTTTCTTTTGTTTTACCTAGTGACCTAGTTTTTGACCCAGCATGACCCAGTTTCGAACTCAATCGAGGTATCAATGGGACAAATGTTCTAACCAAGTTTCATGAAGATCGGACAATAAATGTGGCCTCTAGAGCAAAATGTTGACGCCGCACGACGGACAAAAGGCGATCACAAAAGCTCACCATGAGCACGTTGTGCTCAGGAGAGGTAAAAATGGATGCAAACAGTGAGTATGATTTGTTTACCCTTCCGGAAGACATACAGACCTTAATTTAAAAATCGGGGAATGCTATTCGATACAAATATTAATATTGTTTACTATTCTGGGAAAATTCTTGAGAAAAATCAGATATCCTAACCTCAAGGACTTTACCCCACCCCGTGTTCTTATTGCCATCAATACAAAAATCACTTATCTTTGATGTTTCAGAAAATTTGGAGCAGTTGGAACGTGTGTGCTGTCGCCGGCACACATGTAAACAGGGGAGGTGATTCTGACTGTGTGGTAAATGCACGTTAATTTCCTTTGCCATGGAATAACGCATTAAAATAGTGCAAAGGGTAAAACATACATGGGTTGTATTCTTAAAATAATATCATGGTTCTTGTTTAGGAAAGACAAACGATGATAGAGTGAAAAGAAATATGATCAGTTTTATTGCGTTATCTATACGTGTGTGCAAGAGATGGTTAAGCGGCGGAATGATACGGAACTATTATCTCCCAGGATTCATTGCATTTTCCCGTGCTTGAAAACGTAGCAGACGCCTTGTCAGTGTGTTTTATTTAAAATTTTGATTGTATGTGCGCTGAAAAGATTGAAGGCTCGTGCATTATGGCGTGCATTATGGGGCGACATAACCCTTTAAGGTAGGACTTATTAACCGCATTGTGTTAAGATATTATACCATGTGAATTCATACTGTTTATTGCTTTAAAAAATGGACATTTATCAATCATGTCTATGTAGCTAGATATAGTTACTATGTGAATACTGTTTATTGCCTCAAAGGCTCAAACAATATAAATTGTAATTTCTATATGCGAAAAATATTTTAGACAATGTTGCTACAAATGTATAGAAAATCTTTTTTACAATGAATATCAAAATATTAACACAAGTTTAGTTTTGCTATCAAGTTATAATAAACTGTATGCTTGTTGAGTGGTGGGTAACTTTCACAAATGTTTTTTTTTTATAGGTGAAACGTATATTGTTTCATTAATTTAAATGTATGATTAAAGGAAATAATACTTTGGTCAATTAAACAAATTAATAAAACCATTTTTAAACACTGATACACATGGATTAATAATGAACTTGCACACATAAATAGATTTTCCATAAATAGGCGGTTTAATTAGTTTTATTTTTAGTTGAAAGCTGATGTACATAATTTTATTTTAATTCACAAAATGATACATGTAGCATATTTCTAAATTAATCCTAATCATTTTGCGACTCTGTGAATTGCATTTACTATTTTTTAAGGATAAGTCAGCTTGCAAATCAAAGTAGAGCACCCTAGTTGTTTAAATGATGGATGCAAGTCATTCTAGATATTTAAAGTTTTATGGTAAATACAAATACAAATAATGCATAATAAAGAATTTTTGTGATTTAATTTTTTACCAAAGGGCAGTTTCGTGAGAAAAAAAAATCAATTAGTTGTGCAATTTTGCGTTTAGTCAAAATGGAGGGAAAAAAGAGCTGTCTGTTATTCGTTATGTGTTTTTGATAATTGAGCATATAATTTAAATGTGTTATAATGAGTGTCATCTCATACATAAAGAATTATTATAAAAAAAAGCTCAATATAAATGAGAAAGCACAAAAATAAAAAGCTCTGGCGAGTTAGAAACTTGACCAGGTACTTGGACAAAATAATGAAGCATCTGTACACTATTTGATGTTTTGATGTGATTTGAATGGAAAGTCAGTACACAATAACAGCATATTCTGTCTTGATCCTTATACTACATTCATTCTGTTTGATGGCTAAGAAACACTTGTTACTGCATTGGTTGTTATAGGCATCTTATATCAACTGACTAACTGACTCACACAATATAATTGAAGAGGAATTACAAAACAAAATATGAGAGAAACACAAATAAATTCGCTATATTCCAGTTACCCATAATTCATTTCGGCATAACCAACTGATGACTTCCGGTTAAACGTAAACATTTATTCTTCTTGCGCAATAACGAAAATAATAAACTTCGGTGAATACAGTATGTATCAAAATGTCTTTTTGTCAGATAATGTAGGATATGTTACCTAAATTATATTGAATTTGGTGTATATGCACTCAAGTAATTGTCTTTCGATGGGTTTTCAGACGAATTTGATTTTTTAAGTGTGCAGTAGTGGGTGGGTGTGAAATAACACATTTTCAGTATTCGTTTTAAATTTCAGAACAACGATTGATGCACAAATGTTCTGTTTCAGATTCCATTTTGGCATCCTTCAAATATGCCTAATTGTCATGGATGAATAGCATGATGGTCCTGTTAACCAAGACTTTGTGTGTGCCTGAAAGTTATAAATGTCCAAGGCAAGTGTATACTTAAACTAAATCCAGCAATTAATCTGAACACCTTATTATAAGATTCTAGAACGTATAGCTCTATACTGATAATATATCAAATTAACCAAATACTACATGTTGGAATACTGAATTACGTGTGCATTGTTCAAAATAATTTATTTTGAACTGAACCAGGGACATAATTATTATGTTGTATATGTCCCTGACTGAACATAGGTATACATATACCAACCTGTTGAAGTTTTATATATTTTCTTTTTTAACAAACATATGTTATGTTAAAATATAATATTTACTTCATATTCACTTACCCGGTATTGTACATTTTTAAATATCATAAATCATATTATTGCTTTGTTATTTGTACACAATTTTTGTATAAATATACGACAAAAAAGTAAAAGCACTCCAGTTAAAATGTGCTATTCTTTTGTTGTTTTCAGACTTTACAAGGATAAGTCTAACGATTTGTTACTTGCTATAAGGTTCGAAGCTTTGTAAGAGGTAAATGAACACCATCAAACATCACGGAAGGTGTCGTTATGCAGCCAGTCAAATATTACAACCGCAGTGACAGACAGTGTCTCTGGTGTTAATGGAAAGCTTTTTATCTCAAAGAACTATAAAAACAAACCATTTTATATTTATTTTTGCATAATCAAAACAAAGTGTATGTATTAACATAAGTGTAAACATGTATTTATGTTTTTTGCTTCTTTGTTATTACTGTTATTGATGAGATACATAATTATGCAATCTGATTATGCATGTTAAAGCCACACACCTTGAAATGAAATTCATGGTATAGTAAATTTAAGTATAAATAAGAAACATATTTTATCTATGCCAATAAGAATATATCTGGTGGTAACAAGGTAGAAATCCGTCTCTTTTGCGCTTTAAAACCTAACAATAATCGCGTTTGTCGAAACGGACGTATACGTCTATAAATCCTACTTTCGGTTTTAAAGCGGTAATGTTTGAATAAAAAAGAATGACTTGCTAACTAGGCTATTTATTTAATTGTATCTATCTCAATTAGAATATATATGGTGGTTACAAGGTAGAAATCCGTCATTTTTACGCTTAAAACTTAAAAATAATCGCGTTTGTCGAAATGTACGTATACGTATAGAAATCCTACTTACGGTTTTAAATTAAAAATAAATAATAAATTACTAGCTAACAAGGCTCTAGATTTAAAAACAATTTTGAAAACACGTTCAAATTGCACCTATATGTATTGATTAACATCTACTTTATTTCAAGGTGTGTGGCTTTAATAAAACAGTTGTTTCATAACAAACAAGAATTGTTTTTGAATTTGTATCACCCGCAATAAAAAAATTGTATATGGATGGGTGCAAATTCCTTGATGTAATCCTCAAAAAACACGGAGTTTCATGTAGAAATCTTCTATAGTATCTGAGATAGAGTCCTGAAAAGTTACATCATAAACAAACAACAACGGGCAATAACTCTGATTTAAGAAAGTGTAGGGTTATGGTTCTTGTGCACTACAATTTTCCTCATTGAAAAGTTTGTGACATACGGATGGACAGACGATGTCAATTCTATATCCCTCCTCCTATGGCGGAGGATAAAATATAAACCCAATGATGCTTGTTTGTGGTCTTTTAATTTAAGTTTCTATAGTTTCCAATAACATGCTCACATGGGTTTCTTTAATATATCAAAATAAACACTACATAAATAATTTCATTACATAATAGTAAGCATACAAATTTCACATGTAAAATACAATAGTAATTCAGTATCAACTTCATAAAGAAGTACAACAGTATTCACAAAGTAAGTTTAACTTGTCAATTTTTGAATTTGCAAATCTTGCTATACAAACATATAAAAGCATCAATTAACACTTAACAAGTTATCATACAAATGTCTTTAATTTGGGGTTTACTTTACCAAAAAAACTTATTAAATTGTACTACCGGTAATACTTGAATAAATTTCAAATGAAACCTGAATATCTGAAAATACTTAAAGATGCTTAATGAAAATACTCAACAGCCTCAGTCATAAAAGGGGGAGCCCTGCAAGATCTTATTACCACTGCACCAAGTAATAAACATGAAATGTTGTTCGATTTGTTGAATTGTCAAAATGTTTGATGATACTTTTATTTTTTTATTCAATCTTTACTTTGATTTTTTTCTTTCACTGCAATACTTGAACGATCATGTAATTCCACAGAACAGTTATGTTGTTCGTCAAGGCTGGTCCATTAAAAAGAGTTTAAAGAACCTTACTCCGTGACACTTTAACATTTTCTATTTCTGTAAACTGTTCAGTTTATATCAAGGTATCACTTCAAGTCTGCTTTCAGATACTTTCATCTCCTCCCTGAAAAGAACAAAATATAGATAGTAAATTATATGCAGGCAAAACATTTAAATAATATTAATAAGTAAATACACATAACACACACCACATTAATACTGACAACCAAGTAAATCATTTTTTAATTGAAAGTTCATGTACAAAGTTACAACCATAAAATTATTTGATGAAAAATTGAGCAGACTAACTCATTTTGAATTTGAATGACTTGAATACTATGTCTGGATTTAAATGGTTTTGCTTGTTGCACAGATAATTTGCATGATCACATATATATTAAAATAGAATTTGTAAGAAAATATATGATAATGAATTTATGATATAGATGAACATGTGTATACAAACAAATAGAAAATATGAGCAAGTACCTCAAACAAAATATGCTGAGTAGCCTCGCGAACTCAGCTTTGGAAGGAAAGGCGCAGTCATGCTAAGCTTGCATATCACATCATATAAAATTATGTCCAGCAAAAGATGTTTACTAGGCTACGCATCTCTTCGTAGTAAATGTAAATTCGCTGTTCTATATTGTGGTGCGCAAGAGAATTTCTGTCTGATATGTTGAATCTTCTTAGGTGTACTAGTAGTTTGCACACATCCATGGTCCATGTGGCATCCGATATCTTAAAATAGACAATATACTATATAAATAAAAATGAAGTATTATAGTTTAGTCATATGAATTTTAATATTTGGTATTATAATTTTACAACACAAGTGTCCTTAAGAAAATAGAAATAACATGTTAAGCTGCACAGTGACAAAAATTACATTTCATTTCCAGTAGCTATATGTCAACTGTTGTTTACCATACAATATATTATAACCAAGAATGTTAAATGTTATTAAAAAAAATCATCAGATACATATTACTGAGTTTTACAGCCGTATTGCTATAGTGGTTATAGTGGTTAAATTTTCCACACAGTTCTTTTATTCAATAAATGAACATTAATATACTTTACCCCACCCACCATAAACATTGATTATTGTGTATTAAAAAAGTTATTCATACGGCTAACAACACATCAAAATCAATATTATACATATTAAAAATAGTTATCAAACACATCCAACGATTATTTCCAATATTATTTTAAATGATAATTGATTTTCTTACCTAAAACGATGTATTGACAATTTGCTTTTACAACGGCAGTAACGGAATATCCGAATTACGTTGAAACCGAAAGTCATCAGTCTACAACGGCATTATGGTCTATTGGAAAATGGACAATGTATGTTAGAGTCAGTGGTTATTTCTACTTCAGATGCCGGATTGAGAAGCAGGGTTAGAGATAGAGCCTTGCTGTAGAAATGGGTGGACGCCCCCGCCTTCTGCCCGCCAGGCAATTACCTGGCTGGTGCTGGCGGTTTTGGGTGTCATCTATTTCACCTCACTAGTGCCGGCCCTACACAACTCCTGGCAGCTTCCAGTATACATAGGAACAGGAGTTGTGATGCTTGCGCACATCATTGTGCACATCATCACAATATCTATAGATCCCAGTGATCCTAGAGTACTCAGGAAAAAGAAACCTAAAATTAAGTTCGACGAGATGAAACATCAGCACGTAATCGAAAATCAGCGCTGTAATATATGCCAAGTCACTGTGTAACTAGTTATTATAAGTTGTATTTTTTTATCTTCTACATACGTAAACTTGTACACAATAATGATTAGGGCATCATAATAGTAACTCCCATATTAATTTTGTTTTTTGGTTACATTTGTTTTAAAAAACATCTTATAATGAATTGACATATATGAAATGCCACTTTTAAATGGGGATATTTTTATTCTTTTAAAATCATCCTTTGTATTAAACTCAAAGTAAGTGTTTATATCAAGTGCACATGCCATTAGCACAATGATGTTGTAGCCAAACCTACTATTCTTGTAAATACCTATGGGTTTCTGAGCAACATTCCAGTCGATTTCTATGTTATTATTTTAAAGATTTATTAGCTCGACTATTAGTTATGAAATATATATAGTGGAGCTATCCTACTCACCCCGGCGTCGGCGTGACCGTCTGCGTTACCGTTAGCGTTAGCGTGCAAATGTTAAAGTGTTCGTACTACCCCAATTATTTTCATTGTCCCTTGACATATTGCTTTTATATTTTGCATACTTGTTAACCAACATGACCCCAACCTATAAACTAGAGCAGACAACTCTATCAAGCATTTTGTCATAATTATTGCCCCTTTTATACTTAGAATATGCATATTATTGATAAATCTATGTTAAAGTTTGCGTACTACCCCAAATATTTCCTATATCCTTTGACATTTGCTTTTATCTGTTGCAAACTTGTTTACCAACATGACCCCAACCTATAAACAAGAGCAGACCACTGTATCAAGCATTTTGACATAATTATGGGCCCTTTTACACTTAGATAATTGAACATTTTGCTTAAATTGCCATAAATTCTTTATTTATGATCACATTTTTAGCTCGACTATTATATATAAAATATATATATAGTGGAGCTATCCTACTCACCCTGGCGTCGGCGTGAGCGTCTGCGATAGCGTAAGCGTCTGGGCTAGCGTGCAAATGTTAAAGTTTTTGTACTACCCCAAATATTTTCAATGTCCCTTGACATATTGCTTTCATATGTTGCATACTTGTTTACCTTCATGGCCCCAACCTATAAACAGGAGCAGATAACTCTATCAAGCATTTCGACAGAATTATTGCCCCTTTTATACTTAGAATATTCATATTATTGATAAATCTATGTTAAAGTCTGCGTACTACCCCAAATATTTCCTATATCCTTTGACATATTGCTTTTATATGTTGCATACTTGTTTTACAACATGACCCCAACCTATAAACAAGAGCAGACCACTGTATCAAGCATTTTGACATAATAATGGCCCCTTTTACACTTAGATAATTGAACATTTTGCTTAAATTGCCATAACATCTTTATTTATGATCACATTTTATTGTTACTTTGACAAAACAACACTTACCTGAATACCACAATGGATTCCACCCAACAATACCCCACGCCCCTACCCAGAATCCCTTCCCCCCCCCCCCCCCCCCCCATTTTTTTTAAACATCATCTGATAAATTACCACAACCCACATTATACCCTCCTCTCACCCCCGTCCCCCTACCCCCCATTTTTTTTAAACATCATCTAATAAATGACCACACCCCACATAATACCCCCGTCTAATAAATTACTGAATATGACAATTTCCCCATGATGGCTTGCGTTATACTGTCAAGCACTCGAATAGTCGAGCGCGCTGTCCTCTGACAGCTCTTGTTTTAAATTTCTATTCAATTCAACACATTTTTCAAATAATTGTTGACTGTTAATTTCAAAATAGTTTTTTTATGTGTAATGCTGATTGGATGATTCCTGATGATACTTAAGCTATGTATGTTGCATCCAACCTTTTTTTAAATATGAAATCGCAAGAAATGGGAAAATGAATGAAGAAGTATTGAATTCAATTGAAAAACAACAGCCGACTCTACAACATAGGATTATATTGAGAATAAAGCAGCTATCTGAACATTTTTAATAATAAATTTAAAGTAAAATTTATCTATGGAAATCACTACTAATAAGCCCAATGGTACATGTATCTAAAGTGTATGTCTATAATAAAGGGTTAAGACCTTATGCACATACCTTTCAACCTTTCATTTCTCTGACAGTGATAAAGGTTAAAGGTGCGGTTTATAGTCTGCTTCGATAACGCATCTTCTGCAGCTGACTTCGACATTAACCGCCCCCATCCCCCCGATCACTGGGATTAAAGTACATTAGAATTGTATATATCTTAATCTGTCTTCTATCATGATTATTTTTGCATTATGTAAGTGTACATTTCCTTTAGGGTGGTAATCATATTTAATGCACATGTTCTCAATAAAATATAAATATATAGCAGACATATTCTGAAAAATGTCTACCACCCAAACTCACATGCGTGTCAAACGACCATCATTATCTTCTTGTTGTCTGTCCTAATGCCTTGATCATAAGTTGTATACAACATTTGTATACAAGAAAACAATTGCTGACCACATAAATGTGACCTGTTTTTCAGGTGGTATATAGCAACACTTATCTCGGCTGTTGTGGTCCTAAATTTGGTCAGTGGCCTGGCTGTGGCAGAGTTCGCATCATACTTCACCAATCACACTGACAGGAACATTCTACAGCCATATCGTGGTACAACTTTTATTGCTTATTAGATTTGTGTACATTCTTTGGTACTTTGTGCATTTTGACATGATTGATCTATCAAATGTTCTAAATTTGCACGATTACATAATTGTCTAGTTCTGGGTACTTCTTGTTAACCTTCCTCAATATTTACACTTTATCTTAATCATAAACCAAATATTCCTTCAAATGTATTGTGCAAGTTTTTCAGAAAATCACTGTATAAGTTTCTTTCATGGAATTCAAATATTATGATCTGTTTTCTCATAGGAGGGGCCTGTTCACCAGATTTGATATGAATTACTTAATTTGATACTATAAATAAAAAAAGTAAAAAATCAGCAATCCGTGGGCTCCACGCAAAACTATTGTTACTCCACTTTTTTCAGAAAATGACTTTTTGGCATTTTCCATAGTATTTTAATGATATACATATACTTTAAAATTACAAGCACTGTATTTCCAATCTTTATAGTTGAAATGATGATAGCGCAGAAATATTGTAACATAAAAATAGCTTTTTTTCCGTGCAAGACTATCTAATCTTGAGTTACGATAGTCTTGCATACAAAAATGCATTACATTATGATCATTATTTGATGCAAAACTATCGTAAGTTGAGTTTTCAGGGGCGCATTTTAAATTGTAATACGTTAAACTTACTACTTGGAATGTTTTTATTGTAGTTTCAGCATGGTTATAGTAAAGATTTTCCACATAAGTCAACAAAGTGCATTTTATATCCTTCTGTAGATTTTTTTCTGTTTTCTGTTCAGAACGATCATTGCAATTTAGATTCTACATTCATCATTATTGTTGGTAATATGTATTTTTGTTGGCCTAGATGGCTTTTATACTCAGGTTTTCTCCTTAATTGAACAGCCATTACAATGTTGGACAGATTTTAACCCAGTACCGTAACTGAAATTTTCCCATTTTTAACAAATACCTAAACTTCGTATGCAAAATAAAAAAAACTTTTCTGTATTGCCTTCAACAAGAGTTTAATTATAATAAAAAAACTGTTTGACAATCTTTGTTGTGTAGTATAGAATAAAGGATATAGCAATTGGGAAATCCCTACTTTTTCTGTATATTTGTTTATTCAACACATACATATAGACACATTTATAGTTTTGCAACTCATACAAGTAAATGTGTCTGTATGGGTTTTGATCTTTGTGGAAAATATGGTTATATTGTAGAAATGTCAACATCGAAGTATAACTTTGTTTTATTGTCAGTTTACAAAACAAATGTTTTTAGGTCTTTAAAGAAAGGCATTCAATAAAAAAATATTCATATGCAAATTAAAATGCGCATTAAAAGACAACGCAAATGCGACGAAAACACTCTTAAAAGCGATGTATTATGTTGGCCAACACTGTCATACGTCTCCGACAAGATTGTTAACTAGGTTCGTACTCATTGAAATGTATGGCGATTAAAAAAGTCACTATTTCAATACTATAACATTAATAACATGTTATCAATAAAAAATATATGTATGAATTAAAATTAGTATTAACATATTGGTGAATCATGTAATTATTCTATCTAAGCCTTTCTACATTGAAAATTCTCACTTTTCTAGATTGAAATCAACTTGTGATTTCTGACAAAAGGTGCCTGGTGTGTAAACCAAATGCATAATAGTACTGAACATGTATGAAAGGTCATTATGTTTTAACTGGACTATCAGACTTTAGATTAATCAATTATCCCTTTTGGGCCCATAAGCTTTATTGATTTACAGAGTACACAGTTTGTTTTCTTTCTTTCTTGATTTTCATGCCATTAACGGTTGCCATTGACAAAGCAATAACTTTGACATCAGCAAGGGTGAATATACCCGCACACATTGTTTGACACAAATGCATGTTACTTTGTACCGGACATTTCAGGTGTTTCGGGTGAAATATAGGGCCTTGAAGAAACACTTACTTTCATTAATTAACTTTTAATTTTCTGATAATGCCAAGGAATATAGAGTTGTTGATACCAATTACTCTTAAATAAAAAAATAATGATAATGCTTATAATGTTGATAATGAAAATTATGATGATTAGAAGATTGAACAAGACGATTGTTTTGATTACAATCATTTAAAAGATCCAGAGAATATATTGACATCGGTAATGGTGATTGATGTTGATATTACTTTGATAAATCTGACATTCAAATGCAAGGGCTGACTAAATATTAGAGCAGTTTAGGTAAGCATACAAGGGGATAGTGAAGTGGACATTGATAGTCCAAGGAAAATGAAGTTGGGGTCGTTAGTCAAGGAACAGTGAACATGAAGTCAGTAAAACAGGGCATAGTTAATTTGAGGTAGACAGTCAATGAAATATTAAAGTGGATGTCGGTAGTTTGATAAATAAAGGGAAAGTGAAGTTGAGGTCATTAGAATAAGGAATATTGAGGCAGCTATTCAAAAGAATAGTGAAGTTGAGGTTGATAGTCAATGGAATGGTAAGGCAAATTGTCTACAGAGTAGTGAAGTTGAGGTCAAAAGTTAAGCGAAAATGAGGCAACTAGTTTTTAGAATAGTGAAGTTGAGGTCAGTTATCTAGGGAATAGTGAAGTTGAGGTAGTTGTCGAGGGTATAGTGAAGTTTAGGTCAGTTGTCTATGGAATAGTGTAGTTGAGGTCAGTTGTATAGGGAATAGTGAATTTGAGTTCAGTTGAGTAGGGAATAGTGAGGCAGCTTGTCAAGAGAATAGTGACGTTGAAGTCATTTTTGTAGGGAATAGTCCAGTTGAGATCAGTAGTCTAAGGAATGGTGAGATAAGAAGACAAAATAGTTTGATAGTCTAGGAAATGGTGTGGCATGTTTTCTAGGGAATAGAAAAGTTGAATAGACGTCCTTAGATAACTTCTATGACTGTAAGGCATGTTTATAGAATACATTTGTATTTCAATGGAGATACAGAGCGGAAAAAGGTAGATATATTTTAATTTAAAACCATAAAAATGGATATCAGTTATCCAAATCAATTTAAGTATCAATTGTGTTATTACGGT
Source organism: Dreissena polymorpha (assembly GCF_020536995.1). Classification (NCBI taxonomy): domain Eukaryota; kingdom Metazoa; phylum Mollusca; class Bivalvia; order Myida; family Dreissenidae; genus Dreissena; species Dreissena polymorpha. The sequence goes on along the minus strand of NC_068367.1, from coordinate 71,079,195 downwards.
GGGGAATTTACTGTAAATCTATGTGGCTTTACCCAATATAGAGACATACCAAGACCAAGCACAATATTCTTATTGAGGGATGATTTGATTTCTATAAGCAAGTAAACATTAGAGACATCATAGGGTCTGTGTGCAGACAACCTTCTTGAAAGGGTGCGCCATTGATTTTTTCTACTTCTGCCTCATGAGTAGGATAACAGTCTCTTCATATACATGCAGGTGTTAACTGGACATTTGATAATTTTGATATTTGTAATTGATTAAATTACTGTCTCTGGTAATTTATTATAATGCTGTCACTTTGGATTTCTCTTATTCCAATCCATCAAAAACTTAGTTCAATTTATATCAAAACTTGTAAGCAAGTTAGAACAATAAGAAATGTAAGATTGTTTTTTCATACTGGAAATAGTGCAGTACTGTTGATATTTGTAAACTATAATCGTTAGTGGTCGAATAGCATGGGCATACATTTTTACTTAAGGATTTAAAAAGGATACTTTTTCCATATCATTCTAAAATAAGTCATACAATAATTATGATAATAGCCTTGACAATACATGAATTGTACATTATTGAATAATGATTCTGGATTTTAGTTTAAATCACTATATATTTTAATTCATACCATTTTTTATTAAGATTTCTGTGAATATATAAAGATTATTATCTTTAAGAAATACTTATGCAAAATAAATTAATAGTATAACAAGTATTGTAGAACAATACCAACTAAAATAGAGCTGAATATTTAATTACTGATAAATTTCCAAAATATTTCCATTATTTCTTGATTTGTATCAATTGTTTAGTTAAAACAATGTCTAAAACAATCAATATTGTTGGAATAAATGTTTCATACTGTTCAATAGTTATTAAATATAAGTGTCAAAATACTAATAGTTTCTGTTTAGATTTTCTTGAATATACTGTAAGTCTGGCAATAAGAACTTATTATATAAGTAGCCAAAATTAAAGCAGACAAATCTTTTTAATTTATAGCAGCTGAAAACGTCATCAACAAAAAAAAAATTGTTTTGCAACTGAATACTCCTTCCATTTTGATGGTATTTTGCACGGAAAAGTATCGTAACTCGAGCCCACCCAAAAATTTAGCATTTTCCCTGCAAAAGTATTGTAACTCAAAAAAAGTTCAAAATATAAAATATGATGAAAGTTAATTTTGATTTTACTATTCCATATGTAATAGATTGTTATTTTGTTCTCACAATCAGGAAATCCTGTCTTCAACAAAAGTATTAAGAAAAATAAAATATTTTTTGCTTCTCCTGTAAAAATTTCAAAAAGTGAGTTACGATAGTCTTGCGTGGAGCCCACGAATCTATATTTTAAACTGGAACTAAATTTCAGCCATGTTGTCCTACATTTGAGCCCTGCTATGGGAAAACGGGCCTTAATGCATGTGCATTAAGTGTAGTCTCAGATGGGCATGTGCAGTCCGCACAGGCTAGTATGGGAATACACTTACTTTCTTTATGGTATTTTTTGTGTAAAAGAAGTCTCTAATTGCAGACTAGACAGAGTAATCTGAAACGACACTTTACGCACAAACATTAAGCCCAGTTTTCACAGAACAAGGTTCTTTTTATGGTGATATTTCATTGAAAGTAATTCCCACACAAGCCTCCTTCCCTCTTGTATAATTGCAGATTTGAAACCTCAGCAAGCATTCAAGGATGCAAACTTCAAAGTCCTCTACCAGACTGTGCCCCACGAAGTGTGGCTCACCGTGGTTGCCTTCACCTTCACACTGGGCTCCCTTGCAGCCCTAGCTGTATTACGACTGCTCTGTATTCACATTTATCTCAGTAAGTGAACAATATTTTTTTCTGGTTCATATCTTATTCGGATACATATTGGGAATATATAGCTGTCAAATATTCCGATTGGGAAACTTCAAGAATGAAAATTGATAGATTTACAGATGAAACCAGTCCATTTATTTAAAAAAACTTTGGGATCTAATAGCCTTTTCAGGTTTATATATCAAGGTTTTTTTCTGTTACTCTAAACAAGTTTGAATGTGATATTTTGTCTATTAACATAATTTCAAATTACAAATGTATTAACAACATACACATATTTTTTCAATGTGTAAAGAATGTTGAAAATTTGTGTTTGAAATAATGTTAATGTCAAATGGTTGTTGTCATATTGATAAAAACAATAACTATTCAATCTGTGTGAGTCTATTAAAATGGTTTACTTCTTCTGCTTTAGATGAAAAATGTCATTTCAAGAACAGTAAGTGACCATTTAAATGCAATCAACAATGTAATATCAGTTTTAAGAATGATCTTTTACCTTCAGTGCGCCACAATACTAGCACCTTTACCTATATGGATGAAGACAGCCTCTCAATTTCAGAAGCATATACGCTGCAAAAGGTTGACAGCTACACGAGCGGCGCTACATTGGTACTTTACAAACTGTATTTAGTGCTTAAATTCTTAATCAATTTATTGAAATCTATTTTGTAACATACATGTGAACCTCACTCTGGGAGAATGTGGCTTAATGTATGTGCATAAAATGTTTAGTCCATATAAACGGACTCCCAGAGCCTTTGATAATTTTTGCTATGGCGGCTCTGGGAGTCCATATTCACTCGTTCATAAAGACAAGAGCAAATCCGCGCACAGATTTCGTGCGCATAACTAAACAGACGTCGTTCGAGACAAATTGAGGAAAATAATGAATAAACTTCAGAAACATGTTTAATTTACCTGAATGACAACCTACGGATGTTGTCCTTTGCATGCCCCCTATAAAAACACGACGATGTTTCAACACACTTTTCTCGCTGACATGTTTATGTTTAATTTTAATCAGTGTATTCTGTATCGAATACCACATCGTTATCGACCCTAATAGGCTCCAACAAATAACCCGACGTGCAAAATATTGGTGTACTGCGACCTAACCAATATTGGGTCAATTTTCCAATATGGCGGATACAGCGTACGAAAGAAAAACTAAGTCAATAAAAAACAATTATTTCTTGCTTTAATGGTACCATTTGGATGAGTTTGTGGTTTAGACAGGTAAACTTTAATAAGTTCTTGCAGTTTCAGTGTTCCTTAACCCTTGCATTGTTGATAACATTTTGCCCCCATGGACAAGAGAGAGCGCATTGCAACTCTCAGCAGCCCATTGGGCTATAAAGCTGTGAGTTGAATTATTGCAACTAATAAAGGGTTATGCCACAGTGCACAAGTTAATCTGGAACAACATTTCATTCACATGCATTAAGCCCCATCTTCCCATTTCTATGTAATTATGTTCAATTGTTTGCCCTTATTTTGCTTAGAGTGACCAGTGGTGAAAGTAACTTCACATTCTGTCGGGAAAAATGAGAAAGTTTTAATGTCAGTAGTAATTTTAAGTCAAGTGCTTAAATTTAGGCATTGAAAGAAAATCATCACTTTTTTATGCTGCCCCAAAATTTTTGTGGGGAGCATATACTGAGTAGTCGCCGCTTCGTCTGTCCCTGCGTGTGTCCATCCGTGCACAATTTTTGTCCGGGCTATTTCTCAACAATTAATGACCGGAATTCAATTAATCTTTATGGGAAGCTTCACTACTAAGAGGAGATGTGCATATTATTAGCCGGTTCTGGTCGTATGATTTTGCACAGAGTTATGACCCTTTGAAATTTTCCAATAACTGTACATAACGTGCAATTCTTGTTCGGGCTATTTTTCAGCAACTAATGACCGAAATTCAATGAAACTTTATGGGAAGCTTCACTACCAAGAGGACATGTGCAAATTATCAGCGGATTTAGTCAGATGATTTTATTCACAGAGTTATGACCCTTTGAATTTTTTAGTAACTGTACATATAGTGCAATTCTTGTCCGGGCTATTTCTCAGCAACTTATGACCGCAATTCAATGAAACTTTATGGGAAGCTTTACTACCAAGAGGACATGTGCAAATTATCAGCGGGTTCTAGTCAGATGATTTTTTTCACAGAGTTATTACCCTTTGAAATTTTCCATTAACTGTACATATAGTGCAATTCTTGTCCGGGCTATTTCTCAGCAACTAATGACCGGAATTCAATGAAACTTTATGAGAAGCTTCACTACCAAAAAGAGATGTGCATATAATCAGCCAGTTATGGTCCGATGATTTTTCACAGACTTATGGCCCTTTGAAATTTTCCATTAACTGTACATATAGTGCAATTCTTGTACGGGCAATCTCTCAGCAACTAATGACTGGAATTCAATTAAACTTTATGAGAAGCTTCACTACCAAGAGGAGATGTTTATATAATCAGTCGGTTATCGTCAGATTTTTCACAGAGTAATGGCCCTTTGAAATTTTCCATTGTACATATAGTGCAATTCTTTTCCTAGCTATTTCTCAGCAACTTATTACGAGAATTCAATGAAACTTTATGGGAAGCTTCACTACCAACAGGAGATGTGCATATTATCAGCCGGTTCTGGTCGGATAATTTTTCACAGAGTTATGGCTCTTTGAAATTTTCTATAAACTGTACATATAGTGCAATTCTTGTCCAGGCTATTTTCCCAAACTACTGACTGGAATTCAATGAAGCTTTATGGGAAGCTTAACTACCTTGAGGAGATGCGCATGTTATTTGTGGGTTCTGGGAAGATTATTTATTATGCTCCCCGAAAATTTATTTTGAGGGGAGCATATAGTCGCCGCTTCGTCTGTCCGTCCGTGTGTCTGTCCGTGCACAATTTTTGTCCGGGCTATTTCTCAGCAACTAATGACCGGAATTCAATGAAACTTTATGGAAAGCTTCTCTTCCAAGAGAAGATGTGCATATTATCAGCGGAATCTGGTCGGATGATTTTTCACAGATTTATGGTCCTTTGAAATTTTCCATTTTTTCTATAAAATATATCTTATCCACCCAACTACTGTGCCCTAAAGACGTTTCCTTTTATCTGAATATATAGTGCAATATTGTGACAAAAAAAACCTTTGGGGAGCATCACCCGTCTCAGACGGTTTCTTGTTTAGAGAGTATATATGGCCCTTTGAAATTTTTAAGTTCCTTAACCATCCATCGTAATATTTTGTCCAAATTTATGCCCCTCATAACGTTTCCTTTTATCTGAATATATAGTGCAATATTGTGACAAAAAAAACTTTGGGGAGCATCACCCGTCTCCGACGGTTTCTTGTTTAGAGAGTTATGGCCCATTTGAATTTTTTAAGTTGCTAAACCATCTATCGTATTATTTTGTCCAAATTATGCCCCTCAAGACGTTTCCTTTTATCTGAATATATAGTCCAATATTGTGACAAAAAAAACTTTGGGGAGCATCACCCGTCTCCGACGGTTTCTTGTTCACAATGTAATGCCTATACTTTTTAAGAATAACAGTAAAACAAGCTCTGCACTGAAATAAATCAACAGTGTTCATATTTGATTATCATTGATTAATATAACAAGAGCAAGCAAGGTAGAATTCACAGTATAGCCATATATATTTTGCGTCTGTTTCATGATCTGATATGGACAGTTTAATTTTTGAACGATCAATTCCGCTGTAATAAGTTTGCAAGTCAAAATATCATAGCACAACCAGGACGTAAACGCATCCAGTGATTGCAATTCATGGGAAATTAAGTGACACATCTAAAAAGAATATATACCACTGGTATTAAAGTTCCCTGGTATGAGGGCCTGCTGGTTAAACATTTAATAATCTTTTTGTTTGCAGATGTGTATAGGATGAACAGAAGTAATTCACATTAACAATTCATCTATATTTTATGTTCAGTTTTGAACCATTCTAGATTGTTTGTGCATGCACTTCGTCTTATTTTGCATTATTGCATTAACCCTGTATTAACAAATCATACTTTATGTTTATTGTTCACACAATTTCCTTTTTTTATCATGTTCATATACAAAATTATTTTTCGTTTATAAAGAATTCAGGCTCCTTCACCATCGAGCTCGTCACTGACCTAACCTTGGTCAGCACAGTAGATACAACACGCTCAGCCAAGAACAACAACAACCACTGCACACTGGTATGCAAACAAATGTTGTTTTCATAAGACATGTTAGTCTAACTATAGTCCTAGCTGTCAGATATGTAATCACATGTTCAATTAAAAAAATGAGATACAGTCAAACCTAGCGTAGAGGTCACCTTAGTTTAGCAGTCACCTGGTGCCAGCTAGTCTACATAACTCCCTGACAAAAATCAGTCATAATGTTACACATGAGTTTTAACAGTAACTTGCCATTAGCTGTCAGCAGCCAGAATTTGTTCACACCAAAAGCCATTGTTTACCAGTGGTTTGCTTTCATGCTTTTTTGGAAAACAAAATTACTGCAAAATATAAAATATATCTTTTTTTTATAGAAAATAGATATGATTCCTAATTTTTTTTCTAAATAAACAAAATGTGTAGGTGTTCTAACGTCTAAAGCTGTGCATATGATTTTTTTTACATAAAAAATAAATAAAGTACATACCACAGTTAAATTTACAAAAAACAATAGCAAAACATAATGTTGGGGAAAAAAAGAACAAATATAAAACCTGAATGCTTTTTTTCATAAAACCATTTAAGAATTTAGATTTTTATAGTTGATCATATAAAGTGAGAGGGTTGTCACAGAAATGTTTGGACTTTTCTTATTAACAAGAGTATTTTTTATTTATGCAAATGCAGTACATCATATTGTTTAATTTTTTTCTGTGCACAAACGTTTCATAATGACTGATGGAAAAGTATTTGTGTTACATATCAAATAAAACAGTAAATTAATGCGCAAAGATGTGCAGTAAGTGGGTTGTAATTAGAACATGGAAAACATTAACAATTTTCCATGATGCAGTTCTCACATAGCATTTCTTATGTCTAGCGTACTTCTTGTCAAACATTTATTCTAAACATTTAATTTGACACAGTGTGCTCAGTGGCAGTAAACTGATCATTCGGATCTTGTTCTGGGAAAACTGGGTTTAATGCAAGTGCGTTAAGTGTCATCCCAAATTAGCCTGTGCATACTGCACTCCAGTGAAACACTTTCCGCTTAGACCAGATTTTGTTCATAAGTCACAAGCAATAAGTCCAGTTTTCTCATAAATAGGATCACTTGGTTCTGAATCAAGGTTTAAAACATCTTGTTGTCTTCATGCAGATTTTTTTAAACTTGGAATGTCAGATTCTAGGATTGGTTTTTAACATTAAGTTTGTCACAATGTTCTCAGTGGCAGTAAACTGATCATTGGGTTCTTGTTTGTGAAAACTGGGCTTGATGCAAGTGCTTAAAGTGTCTTTCCAGATTAGTTTGTGCGGACTGCACTCAGGGAAACACTTTCCGCTTAAACCAGATTTTGTTCACAAGTCAAAAGCATTAAGCCCAGTGTTCTCATAACCAGGATCATTTGGTTCTGATTCAAGGTTTAATACACCTTTTTCTTTTAATTCAGATTTAATTTGGAAAGTCAGATTCTGCGCTTAATTATTCATGTTCAGTTTAACACAGTATTCTCTTTGGCAGTAAACTGATCATTTGGTTCTTGTTCTGTGAAAACTGGGCTTAGTGCAAGTGCGTAAAGTGTCATCCCAGATTAGCCTGTGCAGACTGCACTCCAGGGAAACACTTTCCGCTTAGACCAGATTTTGTTCATAAGTCACAAGCTTGAGCCCAGTGTTATCATAACAAGGCTCATATAGTTCTTAATCAAGATAACACCATGTTGTCTGTTTGCAGATTTTTGTTGACTTGCAATGTCAGATTCTGCGATTTACCAAGATTTGTGAAAAACTAAATAATGAAGCTAATTGTACCTCTCTGTTCAATGGTGTGTTTACTTCACATCTAATGGCAACCGATGATGTGCTTGCGTAATTCAGCATTGTATGATGGCACAAAATAAAAATTAAGACAGAAACGGCTGACAAAAGACTTTCTAGTTGGAAATACAATATATCATTTGTTTTAAACTCTTCTATCCAGCATACCCAAGTTGCTTGCTTCAATTTTTTATATGTGTTAATACCATTTTTCAAAGCAGTTTCTTGTTAACAAAATAATGCTTATAGCAGAATAAGAGGTATTGATATGTTAACAAACATTCCTATATTGTAAATTGCTTAAGCTATGGGAGAGTGAAAACACTAAAGTGACAACCCTCCTTGTACGTGCATTTTGTTAAAAAACATATTTATAATGTATTTTAGTGTGGTGTGTACACACACAAAAAAGTTAAAAATGGAAAAAGTTAAAAAAGTATAAACGGATCATAAATGGTAAAAAAGTAAAAAAAAATAATTAAAAGCAAAGAGAACGTTTTTTATCAAATCATAAAATTGTTTAAAATTGTTTGATTTTTTTTTAATTCTTATGAAAATACAAAAGGTGTATTGTTTGGCAGCACAAATTGAAACTTTTTCTATAAATGTTTAAAAGTAAAGAAATATTGTTTCTGCTTTTAAATTGTGTGTGTTTTTCTGGTTTAGTTTTTGTTGTTGCTGGGTTGTATCCTTGTAAAAAAATAACCCACTTTCATACCAAAACCCACTTAAACCAACATAAAACTGTGTTTATTCTGGGGTTTTCTGAGTGGAAGTGGGCTTTTGTTAGTTAAAGCGAGTTTTATGTGCGTTTAACTGAGTTTAAAGTTGTTTATTTTAAGATGTGTGTTTAAGCGAGTTTTTCCCTGACAGGAGTTGGTTATTTGTGTTTGAAAAGTGAGTCTTTTTAGTAATGATTTGGTTAATGTGTGTTTAAGTGTGTCTTTTTGATTCAGAAGCGGGTCTTTCTCAACAGAAATTGGTCTTTTTTTTTAAACAGAAGTGGGTATAAGCGAGTTTAAGTTGGTTTTGTTAAAAATAATTTGAGAGTTGCAATGAGGCTAAAAGACTCACTTTAACACACTTTTTTTTATAATTTTGGTCTTTCGTTCATTAATGTAATTAAAAAATGAAACAATTATTCTTCAACTGGGTATTTTTTATGTTAATAGCCCTTTATAATAACAGTCAATTTTAAACGAGAAAGGTCATTTTATCAACAACAATGTTATTTTATAAATAAATATATCCTTAAACGATTTAAATCACCTTTTGATACTATAAACAATAATAATATTATGTGGGCTTGCCAGTATCTATTATATTTCCTCAACATCAAACAAATAAGAGTGTGAACTTTCTTTCACTAATATTTAACCCAAATAAATTATTGTCTACTACACAAAATATTAACAGACATTTTAAAAGGCAATTAGAATAATATTTATTATTTTATTATTATCTGATAACACCATTCAGTATGTAATATTAAAATATTCATAATAAAAGAAGTTACCAGTGCTGTGTATTATGGCTATTTGGGTATTGTAATGAGCCTTATCAGTGGGTACATCTGAAGTAGATTATGTCCTTAGATAACCTTTGCATAATATCATTAATCCCGATAAGTGCTACATCTACTAGGGCCAACACCATGCCCTTGTTTTTATACCATCACATTATTATCAAGAAAGTTGTATTTTAGTTTCCATTAATTAATTAATCATTATTTTCTCACTGAAACTAGTTTTATTTATTATAAACACTCAGTGTTTTAAATGCAAATCCAAAATAAGTAAAAAAAAAATAATTGTGGATACATAAATGCCTTCCTATTTAGAACTGGTGCAAGTATAATTATGAGCTGATATTAAAGTGTTTGTGTTTAAATTTGCACCAATAATACAATATTAAATAAATTCTTAGTACAATCTAGAATCTATACTTTGGATTTATGTTGGGTTTTTTTTTGTTGGAAGGGGGGGGGGTCTTGCCTTATATTATCAGATGGATTGGAGGTTTTTTTAAACGCTGAATTGGCAATCATGGGGAAAATAATACAAGCTATAAAACATAAGCTTGATGTAGTTCTGGCTACCATAACTTTAAATGTCGCTTTTTATGATTTTTGACTGGCGCGACTTTATAGTTATGGACCAACCGCATTAGGAAAGTCAACCAGAAATTCCCGAAATGTTGACAGTTAACAAAGACCGGTCCAAAACAGCTTTTAAATGCAGTTATGTGCCCAAATCAACCACTTGATCGGAAAGATTGACATTTTTCACATTTTACTGATATATTTTTTCACAAAATACAATCTTAAACATTTAAAATTTATCTATTTTGCTTTTACATATCGAGGAAAAACAGCGATGTGACAGACTTACTTGAAATGCGAATCTCCCGAGATTTCACGGTCATATGACGTCATTTCTTTTTTTTAGTAAAATACCATGTGCTCAAGTGTTTTGAAATTTAAAATGACATTTCCCAGTATTTTAGATTTTTCTGGCTTGTTTTCTAAACAAATTGTAGTGTAAATACAAACTCAAAGTAAATATTATTTAAAACTACCTGATTCACACTGAAATCAGTCTTATAAGCCACCAGACGTAAGTTGTTTATCACAAATAATATATTTCAGAAAACGAAAGTAATGTTTACAATTTCAGCAAAAAATTTCAAGGTCGATCCGAAAGTATCCAAATGAAAAATCGTCACGTGACAAAGCGACAATGGCGTCAAAATTGTGAATTTCAGACTGATGAGAGTTATTTTCATATATTGTAAGATTCATTTGAAACATTTGAGCCTTAAAATAATCCCCGATGCAGTTATTTATATTCATTCACCAATATATGTAGAAATGTATACAAGAAAATGAGCTTTCTTTGATTTATAGCGTGACATAAATATGTTATGACTCTGGTTGACTTTCGATACGGGGTTGGCTTCAGCGTACAGGTCTGTCAATACTATATAAACTGTACGCTGAAGTTTCTTTAGCTATTCTTGATGAAGTGATATTGAAGTTCTTAACATCTAAGTCCAACTAAAACTTTTAGTCCATCTCACATTCGTGCCATTAATGACGGGTGACAAACATGATAAAGCAAAAATATTCGAATGAATCTGATTATACACAGATCCACTCACGTATAAATCCAACCATGTTTGTCTTTTCGTTTTTAAACGAAAACCCGATAGCATGTTTGTATCAGCAACTCGGCTGGTCATCCATTTAAAAACGATTTGTTCCATCGACAAATGTTCACTGTGTAAATTTATAATTCACATGCTGCTCGTCTCTAAAACGTATTCTTAATCGTTCATCGACACACACATTGTATTAATCTACGCCAAGATTATTATATTCGTCGCTTATTTGATTGTTATTTATCATTAACGCAAATAACATTATTCGTTTCCCGAATATCCGCCATCTTGACAAAAAGAGTAGTCAGTAAATCGTGTTTTTCCGACTACATTCGCAATCCAATAGTTAATCAGATGGTCGCTCGGCTGGAGACTCATAGGGAAATTCATTTGACTCATGTGAAACGTTTTTTTTTCTTAAAAACAACAAAAATATGTTTACGTCGTCAAGTATATAACAAAAATGAATATTTTAAAAACATCGAAAAGAAATACATTAAAATGAATCGCAATCGTAGTTACTCGTTAAATAACGCCGAGTAATTGGGACGCTCGGTTAAGTTCGTAAATTGTAAAAAGTAATAGGAAAAGACACTAGTAAAGTTCCGTTATCAACGTAAGTTTACGATATGCCGAAACGTTATTTTGATTGGTCGATTTTCAACGCGCCAAATTCGTCGTACTGCTTGATTTCATCTGTTTACAAACAATAATTGTAATGTACTCTTTCCTATTTTGCCAATTATTAAAGGGGAAATCGCGCCTATTCGGTGGTACGACTGAGGGCCATTCTTTCTTCGATAAATGAAGTGTACTAATACGTTATTGGTGATTTCGTTACGGCAAAATTTCAAGGAAAAGCGGTAAGCGTATCTTCATTCAAAATTACGATCTTTTCTTTCTTACCTTTGGTATCTCATATACACTAAGTTACAGTACCGTCAACGTTCATTTAAAGAAGCAGGAAAAATATGCAATATAAATTAATTGCCTTGTACTGTACATGTACATATATAACATGTTAAAAATCATGCGAAAAATTGCTGGTGATTGAAGACCTTGCTCTAAACCATGTTTCCCACAGCCTGTCCTGCTTCAGATCTAATTTAAATGTTTGTTTTTCGCCATTTATATTATTTTATATAAATTGCAAGTGACCGTTGGGCCCTGATCAGAAACCATAATGACAGATTGCAGGGTGAACTTTCAAGTAAGTACATGTCTTTGTTCTAAATAATAATAAAGTTGCTTGAAAATATTTCAAGGAAGCAAAGACCATAACAATAATGATTGAACAAGATACAACTTGCGTAAATTTAGTAAACATTTTTTATCTTATTCACTTGTCTTTGTTTAGATGTGAATTACACATGATCAAGTTTATGTTATTTAACAAAGGAAAGTTTAAACCTGTTGATTGAATGCTCGACTCAGATGGCGCCAATAACCCACCAAACGACTACTCTGCACCAGCTGCTTCTCATGTGAAACAGAAAAGGCGTCACTTCCGACCAGCCCACAGACACCGCCATATGAGACCAATCATCTTGGTACATTTTTAAACTGTATTTTCTGTCAAACACTAAATCTGTTAATTATTTATAAAAAAAGTTAAGTCACATGTGATCACGGGATTAAACTTGCAAAAAATAAACAAACAAAACAACAAGCAACCTTACTTATTTTAACAAAGAGCATTTAACAGCAATATTTTCACATAAAGGTGGAACGAAAAGATTACATTCAAATTAACAAGTTTGAGGAATGCCTTGCCCTTTTGAAAGTGTTTTAGTGTTTATCTTTTGCAGATCAACCGGCATTAAGAGATCCTCGAGAACAGAAAGACACAAGCAGAGTCAGTGTCCCTTCAGCGCCTGCTTTCCTGGTCTTTCCACACACTGCTTTCCAGGTCCTTCCAGCCTCCAAGATCAGGTTAAGCCACTTGCTGCCATCCAGGTTCCCCAAGTGGCCAAGGTCCTGCCAATTGCTGCTATACAGGTCCCACCACCTTATGCGGTCAAAGTCCCTCCATACTTTGAATTCCAGGTTCTTCTGTCCGCTAGCCTGCTGTTCAGTAACCTTAAACAGCTGTGATCCATTCCTCTACGAGACATGGCTGCTGAGGGCATTACCTGCTGCACGGCCCTCATGTTTACACCTGAGCAACTGGCCACATGCTCCCCCAACAACAACTGGAACGCCGGGACCATAGCTTCCTTGTACAGAGCGGAATGCGATCATTGGTAAATATTGTAGAGAGGACTAGTAAGAATCTCTTTGCCTCTGACTTTAAAAAGTTATATTTTGATGTACCCAATTTAAAAAATAGCATTGTATATTTATGATGCTAATTAGCTTTGAATTAAATGTTTATCTACTTTTTGTACTGGCAATAATCTGTCAATCAAAAGATTACTAAAAAAGTGTAGACATCATTCCATTACATATGTTAATTTAAATCTAACAAACTATGAATAAATGTGGTCGTTGTACTTGAACGTTTATGTTGATTTGTGTCTTTCTCATCATATCATTTTTTTGTTATGTTGAAAAACATAGTTTGTGGATTTAATATTATCAGATGCTTTTATTAACAAATTCCATTTGCCTCTAGTGGAAGTGGAGGAGAAGATGTATGGGGTGCATTGAGGCGCGCTGGCGATGTACAAAGATATTTAATGTATAATGCTAGGATGTTATGTAATAATACTATTTTTTTTGTTTGACATTTATTCACCTTTTGATGCTTCAACTAATTTATTTTGCTTTAATTATTACTTAATGTTTTGTTTAATATGTTCAATATAACGCTAATTTGAAATGGGACAATGCACTTTTTTGTGTTTTTATGTCAATTTTTTGTTGTTGGTATTAATCTTTTTATTAAGTATGGCATCAATTTTTATTAATAACCTGTTAACTCAAGAAATATATATGTGCAATTGTGTACTTTGTTCTGTAATATGAATGATGTATAATTGCCATGTCTTTCATGCTGTAAAATGAATATATGAATTTTCGCATTCAGACAGTAAATTTTTAATTCGTTTGTTACTGTTCTGTTTGATTATATAATGTTCATTGAATGAAAATTACGCTTTCAGTGACTAAACATATGCTAATATTTTTTCACAGATACAATACTGTTTAGACTATGTTTAAAGCGAGTTTAAAGCATGTTTTTACTGTGCAAAAATTAAAAAGGCTTGCTTTTAGCCCACTTTTCTCCCACTAAAAAAACGAGGAAAGCCCGCTTTTAGCTCACATAAAAACACACTTTTTAACCACTTAAAACCAACTCTTCCGACAGGAGTTGGTCTAAGCATGTTAAAAAACCCTCAAAAAACCAACTTGTAGAAAATAATGTTCACTTTAAACCCACTAAAGTTGGTTAAAAACCCCACTATGTTGGTTTTAATCGAGTTAAACCAAGATTAAACATAGAAAAAAACAAGTCGGTAAGCTGAAAAACCCAGTCGGTAAGCTAAAAGAGTGTCTGAAAAACTTGCTTTTAGCACTGTGCCAATACGGCAGTGATTAACACAGTTTAAGAAAACTAACTTTAAACCCACTTAAGATGATTAAAAAACCCAATAAGTTGGTTTTACGCGAGTTAAACCAAGATTAAACTTAGAAAAAAACAAGTTGGTAAGCTAAAAAACCAAGTCGGTAAGCTAAAAAACCAAGTCGGTAAGCTAAAAGCGTGTCTAAAAAACTCGCTTTTAGCCCGGTGCCAATACCGCAGGGTTTAACAGGGTTTTAAACTGGGTTATAATCGTATTTTGATCACTTTTTTGACAAGGGTATGTCCACTGTGAACAAAGTGCTTGGTGAGCTATTGGTAATTGCAAAGAGGACCTCTATGACATTGTCTAATGTCCATTTGTTATACCTTGTGACACTTGGGACCGTTTTCATCTCATTTTTTTATCTGATTGTTAAAAAACTTGCATAATTTATGTATTACCATAACAACCTGGTTTGGAGTGTCTATGAATCTTATCCCAACAGTTTAGAGTTATTTTCATTTTGTACACAACAAAATGCAAAAATGCCCTTTTTGTTCCACATGGACTTTACAGTGTGTGTTTTTTTTTCATTCAAAATTGGGTCATGTTATCGGCCCCATACCGAATGAAAAAAAAGTATATATTTATCACATATGGGAGCTACACATTTGCAAGGGAAGGTTTCCACACAAAAAAATCTCAAAAATTAATTGTGTTCATCTCCCATCCATATAAGTTCAACCTAAGTAAATATAATACTGAAAACACATGTATTCTCAATTTTTAGTAAAACAACAACACTTATTTCCCAATTTCAGTCAACACTCAGTGAATTTTCCCAATCTAAAAAGATCCGGCACCATTCCCGAAAACCCAATTTGTCCAAAAACACACACCATGCATTTCAACGTACAGAATTCAAACCTGCGACGTTGTTCCATTTGGTCTGAATGTTTTGTGTACATATTTTAAAATCATTCATCAAAAGTTATGCCCGCTTTCAACTTAGACATTCTGAAGTGTTATCATTTGTATTACACACTATTATTAACCCCGCTGAAAAAAATTCGGAGAGGATATAGTAATAGTCTCCGTCCGTCCGTCTGTCCGTCTGTCCGTCCTTCCATCCGAAACTTTGTCCAGAGCCTGATTCCAAATCAATTTAATGGATTTACTTTAAACTAAGAATATAAACAGATGGCAAATAGGAGAAGTGCAGTGACTAAGAACCATTACTCTATCTATTAGTTTTTGCATTATCTCCCTTTACATAATTTCAAAGTATATTTTTGTCTGGAGCATAACTCTTAATCTACTGAAAGGATTAACTTGAAATATAACAGATGGCAAGTTGGAGAAGTGCAGTGACTAAGAACCATAACTCTATCTACCTTAGTTTTTGAATTATCTCCCTGTAATTAATTTCAAAGTAATTTTTTGCCCGGAGCATAACTCTAAATCTACTGAAGGGATTATCTTGAAACTTGAAATATAAATAGATAGCAAGTAGGAGAAGGGCAGTGAACTTGAACCATAACTCTTTTGGCCGTTTTTTTTTAATGATCTCCTTTTATTATTTTTTTCCCCACTCAAAAAAGTTTGGGAGGGCAAATAGCAATAGTCTCTGTTTGTCCGTCCTTCCGTCCGAAACTTTGTCCAGAGCATAACTCCAAATTTATTCAATGGATTTACTTAAAACTTAGAATATAAACAGATGGCAACTATGAGAGGTGCAGTGACCAAGAACCATAACTATCTACCTTAGCTTTTGAATTGTCTCCCTCTATATAGTTTCAAAGTAAATTTTTAAAATATAAATATATGGCAAGTAGGAGAAGTGCAGTCAATAAGAACTATAACTCTATCTACCTTAGTTTTTCAATTACATGTTTCTTTCTTTATTTAATTTCAAAGTATATATAATTTCTAGAAGTCACAATTTTTGCCCAATCATCATGAAAGTTGGTCAAAACATTGGTTCGATTGATGTCCCAGAAGAGTTTGAAAATGGTAGAGATCGGTGAAAAAACTTGGCCGCCAGTGGGCGGGGCATTTCTCTCTATATGTATATAGTGGCAGTTTTTCCTATTTGGCTATAGAGAAACCTTGTAAACACTCTAGAAGTCACAATTTTTGCCAAATCATCATGAAAATTGGTCAAAACATTGGTTTTATTGATATCTCGGACGAGTTTGAAAATGGTCGGGATCGGTGAAAAAGCATGGCCGCCAGTAAGCGGGGCATTTTTCTCTATATGTATATAGTGATAACATGTGAACACATTAGAAGTCACATTGTTTGCCCAATTTTCATGAAATTTGCTCAGAACATTTGTTTCCTTGATACGAGAGTTGAGTGCAAACATGGTTCCGGTCAGTTAAATAACATGGCTGCTGGGAGGGGGGCAGTTTTCTCATTATGCCCCCCACCCCTTTCGAAGAAGAGGGGGTATATTGTTTTGCTCATGTCGGTCCGTCCGTCCACCAGATGGTTTTCGGATGATAACTCAAGAGCGCTTATGCCAAGGATCATGAAACTTCAAAGGTACATAAATCATGACTCGCAGATGACCCCTATTGATTTTCAGGTCACTAGGTCAAAGGTCAAGGTCACGATGACCCGAAATAGTAAAATGGTTTCCGGATGATAACTCAAGAACACTTATGCCTAGGATCATGAAACTTCATAGATACATTGATCATGACTTGCAGATGACCCCTATTGATTTTCAGGTCACTACGTCAAAGGTCAAGGTCACGGTGACCCAAAGCATTGAAATGGTTTCCGGGTGATAACTCAAGAACGCTTAGGCCTAGGATCATAAAACTTCATAGATACATTGATCATGACTCGCAGATAACCCATATTGATTTTCAGGTCACTAGGTCAAAGGTCAAGGTCACGATGACCCGAAATAGTAAAATGGTTTCCGGATGATAACTCAAGAACGCTTAGGCATAGGATCATGAAACTTCATAGGTACATTGATCATGA
This sequence comes from Dreissena polymorpha, assembly GCF_020536995.1. NCBI lineage: Eukaryota > Metazoa > Mollusca > Bivalvia > Myida > Dreissenidae > Dreissena > Dreissena polymorpha. Next base: position 71,061,701 of record NC_068367.1, on the reverse strand, counting down.
CTCGTAGATGACCCCTATTGATTTTCTGGTCACTAGGTAAAAGGTCATGGTCGAGGTGACCCGAAATAGTAAAATGGTTTCCAGATGATAACTCGAGAACGCTTATGCCTAGGATCATGAAATTCATAGGAACATTGATCATGACTCGAAGATGACCTCTATAAATTTTCAGGTCACTAGGTCAAAGGTCAAGTTCACGGTGACCTGAATTGGTAAATGGTTTCCGGATGATAACTCAAGAACGCTTATGCCTAGGATCATGAAACTTCATAGGTACAACGATCATGACTCGCAGATGACCCCTAAAGATTATCAGGTCACTAGGTCAAAGGTCAAGGTCACGGTGACCTGAAATAGTAAAATGGTTTCTGGATGATAACTCAAGAACGCTTATGCCTAGGTTCATGAAACTTCATAGGTATATTGATCATGACTCGCAAATGACCCCTATTGATTATCAGGTCACAAGGTCAAAGGTCTAGGCCACAGTGCCAAAACACGTATTCACACAATGGCTGTCAAGGTCACGGTGACTCAACTTAGTGAAATTGTTTCCGGATGACAACTCAAGAATGCTTACGCCTAGGATCATGAAACTTCATAGGTACATTGATCATGACTCGCAGATGAAATAATGATGAAACTTGACCAGGATGTTTGTCTGGACAAAATCTTGGTCAAGTTTGACATTTGATAAAGATTGAATTAACCGACTCCTCTCGGGTGAGCGAACTAGGGCCATCTTGGCCCTCTTGTTTAATTACATCCCTTTCTTTCATTTCCATATATTTTATTCTCTACAGCATAACTCCAACACTATATAACTAATCGATCCTTCAAATATAAATAGTTGACACAGGTGCCATGTTTTACAAATATATTCTACCCCCTAAAAATCATTGTTGCCATACAAGCAAACACATTTCGGTGGGGATTTGGCACTACTGTGACAAGCTCTTGTTAAAATTACTTTTCTTAAATCATAAGATCCACAGGTGTTATATTTGTTATTCAACATTGTTTATAAGTGCTTTACAAAGTTTTCTTAAACTATGGCTTTGGTGTAAATGCTTGCTACAACCCGAGGGTAACAAGGGTATGATACGTTTAGACTTATATAGCACACAATGTTAAAAAATAACAATCGTTTTATCTAAAACCACATTGTACTATTTTGGTATATAACCTTTTTAAGTACATGCAGTCTTTAACACCTTTTTTGTTAAATATTAAATCATGCCCAAGTGGTAATATTTTAAATAAACTTGCTACATACATGTATTATGACAGGTGTCATTCGGTGGGGTGGGCAGTACATGTGTTCCTAATCATTATTATGACAGGTGTCATTCGGTGGGGTGGGCAGTACGTGTGTTCCTAATCATTATTATGACAATCTTGAGTTCAATCACTAACAATCTTTTTTCTCCAATTAAATTGTAGTTAAGGTCTTATTTAACAAGTATTTTTCCAACTTAATTTCCTTCTGTTTGACATAGCGGTAAGAATAATTGCTCTTTATGTAATATGATGTAACACAAGAGGGCCTGAAAGGCCCAAAGTCGCTCACCTGAGATAACAAGATATTATTGGGACAAATCTTCTGACCAAGTTTCACGAAGATCTGATAATAAATGTGGCCTCTAGAGTGTTAACAAGGTTTTACTATAGCCATATAAGCAAAAATGACATGCCCCTGGCAACCATGTTTTTCAACCAACCGGCATCATTTTTGGACTCTTCCAAGAAATTATCGGGATGAATCTTCTGACCAAGTTTCATGAAGATCGGATAGTAAATGTGGCCTCTAGAGTGTTAACAAGATTTTACTATAGCCATATAAGGAAAGATGCCCCGCTCCTTGGAAGCCATTTTTTTCAAGCAAACATAATTATTTTAGAACTCATCCAAGATATCATTGAGACCAATCTTCTGACCAAATTTCATGAAGATTGGTCAATAAATGTGGCCTCTAGAGTGTTAACAAGGTTTTACTATAGCCATATATAGCCAAACATGTATAAGGAAAAATGCTCTGCCCCTGTTGGTCATGTTTTCAAAGCAATCAAAACAATTTTCGAACTCATCCAAGATATCATTGGGACAAATCTTCTGACCAAGTTTCATGATGGCCTTGGCGGTCATGTTCTTCAAGCAAACGTAACCATTTTCGAACTCATCCAAGATATCATTAAGACAAATCTTCTGACCATATTTCATCAAGATTGAACAATAAATGTGGCCTCTAGAGTGTTAACAAGGTTTTAATAAAGCCATATATGGAAAAATGCCCCGCCCCCTGGCAGCCATGTTTTTCAACCAACCGGCATCATTTTCGAACTCGTCCAAGATATTATTGGGACGAAGCTTCTTACCCAGTTTCATGAAGATTGGACAATAAATGTGGCCTCTAGAGCCATATATAGCCATATAAGGAAAAATGCCCCGCCACTTGGCAGCCATGTTTTTCATGTTTTTCAAGCATAGGTTACCATTTCTGAACTCATCCAAGATATCAGTGGGACAAATGTTCAGAGCAAGTTTCCTGAAGATCGGAAAATAAATGTGGCCTCTAGAGTGTAAACAAGGTTTTGACATAGCCATATAAGGAAAAATGCCCCGCCCCCTGACGGCCATGTTTTTGCACCAACAGACTTCATTTTCAAACTAGTCCAAGATATTATTAAGATGAATCTTCTGACCAAGTTTTTTGAGGATCGGACAATAAATGTGGCCTCTAGAGTGTTAACAAGAGTTTGCTAGGGCCATATATAGCCATATAAGGACAAATGCCCCGCCCCTTGGCAGCCATTTTTTTTCAGCAAACGTAACCATTTTCGAACTCATCCAAAATATCATTGAAACCAATCTTCTGACCAAATTTCATGAAGATTGGACAATTAATGTGGCCTCTAGAGAGTAAACAAGGCAAATGTTGACGTCGCACAACGGACGACGGACAACGTACGACGGACGACGGACAAAGGCGATCACAAAAGCTCACCATGAGCACGTTGTGCTCAGGTGAGCTAAAAAGACCACTGACATATGCAAACAAGGGGTAAAATTGCCCCTCTTTGTTCAGCTGATAGTGGTTAAACAATACAAAATGACTAAAATTGTATTATCTTTGAGCTAATAAAAAATAATGCCTGTGCATTACATGCAAATTAAATGTGTACCGCACAATGCATTGAAGTGTAACATTTGAAAAAATAACAACATGATTAATATAGGGCTAGTATTGACGGAGCCATTCGAAAAAAAACTGTGACATATGCTGATCAAATTGACAGTGGTTTCAAAATACAAAAATGACTAAAATTGTATCGTTTTTGAGCTAATACAAAATTATGATTTTGCAAATAATGCAAATTAAATTTGAACCACACAATGGATTGAAATGTAAGTTTGTAATGATACCAACATGATTAATATAGGGCTAGTATTGACTGAGCCTTTTGAAAAATGCAGCGACATATGTTGTTCAAATTGATAGTGGTTACAAAATAGAAAAAGGACTAAATTTGTATTGTTCTGAGCTTATACAAAATTATGATTATGCAAATAATGCAAATTAAATTTGCACCACACAATGGATTGATATGTAACGGATGTAAAGATACCAACATGATTAATATACGGCTAGTATTGACTGAGCCTTTCGACAAATGCTGCGACATATGTTGATCAAATTGTTAGTGATTACAAAATATAAAAAAGGACTAAAAATTGTATTGTTTTCGAGCTTATACAAAATTATGAATTTGCAAATAATGCAAATTAAATAAGCGCGTACACAATGGATTGAAATGTAACGTTTACAAAGATACCTACATGATTAATATAGGGCTTGTATTGATCGAGCCTTTCGAAAAAAGCTGTGATATATGTTGATGAAATCGTTTGGTTACAAAATAAAAAAAATGACAAATATTGTATTGTCTTTGAGCTAATACAAAATTATATAATTGCAAATCATGTAGATAAAATTGTCACCACGCAAAGCACTGAAATATTACGTGTGTAAGAAGACCTACATGAAAAGTGTAGAGCTTGATTTGACCAAGCCTTTAAAAAATACATGACATACGTTAATCGGATTATGGAAGTTTAAACAAGTGTATTGACATTTCATCATATCTGATATATCAAACAAGCATTGTTTTCAAAAGCAAAACATAAAAAAGTAAATAAACACATAGACGGTAAGTGTAAAATTTTGACAAACGTCAAAATTATAAATTAAACGTGGAGCTTGTTTTACCAAGTTTATTTCAAGACTCATTTCAATGGCTTCATATTTTAGAAATAATGACTGGAGCCAGCAGATGTCTTTTGCGGTCAAAATGTTTATCACAGTTTGTCTCACAACGTTTTTATTAAGTTTTTGTAACTACCCACCGTTGTTTTTATTAGTTTATACAAAGCATTGTCAATGAAACATAAAACATTAAGATGTCTCAAATTCAACAAACCTTTGGAATGAATACTCCTTTGTTGGCAATCGTAATCTGACTGAATCGCTTTGTCACGGTCTCGGTCTGTCAAAATGGCGGCTGTGAAATTTTGCCTCGCCGCGCGAAGTCTCGTTGGGTCGCAAGTCTCGTTTCTGTTTTGCGTGACAACGCGTTAGCTTGTTCTCCGGATCATTGAAGTTTCGCATCCGTTTTGTTTGAATAGGTCCCTGGATTAAGCTACATATTTTCACTGCTAGAATAAGACGTTTCGCGCTGGTACCGATGTCCCTAAATTACAATGTGTATTGGTTATATAAGTAATAAATAACACTTCTTCGATGGTCTTCATGTATATTTTTTATAAATATTACCTTAAAAATGTTTTGACTTGTTTCTGTTACAAAATAGAGAATTGTAACGGCTATTTAGTTAAGTTACGCACAGCTGGAACCGAAAGTCATCATTATTTTTAATATAAACGTGATATTATTCATATTTAATTTTGCAAATATGAACTTATCAATCTTTATAATGAAAAGTGCTAGCTAGCCAAATAATTTGGTCAATTCCTGTAATAAATTACGGTAAGGTTCTATTGCGGGGAGTTCGCTTATTCTGCGTTTTGAAGCTTCCACTCGCACTTGTCAATACCGCGTTTCGATTTTGGAAATGGTATACATTGAATGCCTTCAATTTATTTTTCTTGATACTGACGTCCGAGTTCATTATGACCATTGACCCCGTTTAACCATACTTCGTTAACTTTTTTTTCGAAGAAAATACACGAAACTCGTTGAACAATGAGAACCTAGACATTGGCTAGTCTAGTATATGGCGGACAGCTCGATAGCAACCGTTGCACCCGATTTCTCGATCGCTGATTGGTCGATCGGTATTTAGATAAGAATTTGACATGTGGCGAGATGTCAATTATACGCCATAGTCATTTATTCGAATACCTTTTGCCTATTTTCGTGTTTTTTTCTCGCGATACCATCAAACAAAGCAGTTTCTAGTTTCTTTTTTAAAAAATCTCTGGAATAATTCCAATCGTTACCAATCCAAATGCCAGAAACCGGGAAAAGCGTTAACCGAAGGAAATCGGCACCAAGGAGGCGTTCACAGATGGGTCGCTGACATTCAAAATTACTTGTTTTCAATGTGTTCGATAATATGCAAATTATGTAAACACTTGTGCATATCACAAAGCAATAAGAAATGCAGACATTATCGAATTAGTTTTAGTTTAATACAAGAACTCGTCTAATCCAGTTTAATACGATTAATCGTCTAATCTTGTTTAATACGAGAATTTTCTATTAAGTGAGTCTGCTTTAGGTATATAGGCGAATAATTTATTTATCAAAACACCCCAAGTACAATTATTATCTTTTGGTGAGTAACTACTAACACATTTAAGCATAATTATCATTGTAGTCAGTATAATTCAGCAAAACAAAACATTAATAACTTTTTGAGTGGCGGGCTTTAGGCGGTACTATTCTTATTAATAAAAATAAATGCCAAATTAATTTTGTGTAGACTTTAATTCAAATGCACAAATTATCTTGTTTACTGCGCTGCAAAAAAAAAAATGATAGTTTTTTGTCAAAGATTGATTGATCGCGCATTTAAGCTCGTGTAGTTTTAAGGACACTATATAGGAATTTCGCCAAAACAATTCAAGATGGCAAAAGCTTCGTGCATCCACAATGTGTGAATAATCGATGTGACGCCATATGTCTTGTCAGGTAAGATTGAGAATATTATGCTGTTTGGTGTAAATTATTCGAAATTTAATAAAAGTTTACATTTTGATGAAATTCATCATCACGCGTGTTATTTGATATAGGTGTTTCTGAATTTATAGGAAAAGGTTGTTCAATTACCATGTACTTTTAGCTAAACAATTAAATGAAGTTTCTTTATGAAACACAATACTTTTTACATCTTGTGAGCTTTAAGAGACTATAAAAAATTGTGTGTATTTTCGTTGTTTGTCTTCAGACTCAGGAATTCAAAGGTGACTAAGGCTGTTGATTATAGCACTGATATGTTTACTGATTTAACATAAAACATAATGGGTTTAACCAATTTTCTTTGAAATGATAACCAATGTATAATATAGTGAAAGTAACACATGCTTGTTCGCAATTGAAATAATACAGGTATTTCGCTTGGTAAACATTTTATTTTACCACCGTATGTCGTCAGTAAAACAATATTATTACCTCTTTACAAAACAAAATGTGTGTATCCATTTGTAATCATAATATACTATGTAAACACGTAATTTGTTGCTGTAGGCTAATCCGTTGAATACAAACAAACGTACAGATATATCATCCATATTTTATATTTATGCATTACAATAACACATACAAGAAACATACATATATCGGTAATCATACGAGCCTATTTATCTGTAAACAATCTACTCTCTCGGCTTTGCCACTAGTATTTTAGTATTGTCAGTACATACATGGTTGAAGATACAAAGAATTCACATCTATTTGCAAGTAAAGGAGTAGTAACACAAGAAGTAAAACACTGTCACCAACTTAAAAAAAAGTATACACAAATTAAAGTTATTTTTGATGTTGACGATGAAGATAACAATGATGGTGACTTTGATGATGTTTATAATAACGATGATGGTAATTTTGATAACGATATTGAATTATGACAACGACGATGATGCGCTTGATGATTGATTGAACTGACGAAATGAGAATGTTCTAGGCACAACCAAAGCACGTTTAGTTTCACTATATATACTTAGTATGTACAACATCAGAGCAGTTCTCAAATATAATTTAGGGCTCATCTGGCAGGATTTTATGCCGCTGCCTGTGTTTGCCACACACTTTTATTGATAACATTTATTTGATTAATCTTTTGTTGACCGCTCCCCGTTAAAAAGTAATTATAATAATATGTCTGACTTACAATAGATGTGAAATAACCAAGTATGAACATGTAAACGATACGTTTGTTCATTCCTGCAGACCGTAAAACTATTGCGAATAATTCAGTCATGGGCTTATTATAATGTCTTTAGCGTTTAGTGTACGCTACATTTCTTGATCGTGTATTTGGCGGAAAAAGGGATAAAACATAGACCGAATAAAGTTGCTTCACATTCCATTGATAAAATAATGTTCATGATAGTATTGTTTAAGCAAATGTCAAGTAAAAATGTGTATGCTTCAATTTTATTTGATTCAGCTTAATAATAATGTACCGGTATACTTCTTCTTGGTACCTCTTACTAATGCGAGTTATTCATATTGCATCGCATAATAATTCAACGTTTGATTTATGATCATTATGATAAATGTTCAATAAAATATCAATTATAATAATTAGTTGTGTTTAAATCGACCCAATTTCACTTACAATTATGAGTCTTTATGAATGCCCCCTTGTCAAATAAATCCACGTCAACTGCCGCTCTGACATACATAAAAGTGTTTAAATTCACTTGACCTCTTATAGCTATTTCATTCTTGTTCACATTTTAGCACAAAATAATAAATAACTTAACATTATATGAGAACTTTGACAAAATTTGGTAATTATATTTAAATGGAACTACGAACTGACGATAAACTGCATACCTCAGTAATACTTATGAACACTAAATCATGTTTATATTATTGTTAACCTTACACACATATGCGTTGTATATAATGTATTTGTCGTATCATGTGTTACGATTTTAATTGTATTTTTTGTCGTTATAATGGCTATTTAGAAAACTGAACACGTGTTCAGCATGCAAGTACATTATATTAACATAAAGACTAACCCAGTATTTAAATACTTATGCATTACACTGTGACGCATATAAACATTATTTATTGCATTACATTATAGTTTCATAGCTGAACATACATTTATTAATGTGTAATTTTATGTTGTTGCTATGATACTAAACTATTACTTTTAACATCCATACCAAACTACTCAATGTTCATCATACATGTTCCACCCATTCGATTATAATGCCTTTCATGCAAACAGTCTCTATCAGAATCAGTTTAAAGTCTCTTCACATCCGTGTTACCGCTGGGCATTCTTGTACCCTGAAAAAATAAATCACACTTCAAAATAGTTTTGAAAATTAAGTTAAACTGTACAATAGTATTGATCGTCACTTAATTACTTAACAGAAAATTATACTGCTGCCAACTGAAAATGCATACAAATGTATATTGATATAAATCCACTCATCCGTCAATTACATGTGTGAAATAGACATAAAATATCGGTATATAATGTTTTAAGTATTTATGGACCATTGGGAAGTAAAAGCTTGTATTTCCCAGAAGGTTTTGCGATTTAAATTTAAAATTAAATTTTATAAATTAATTTCATAAACACCTAATTCAAATCATATCTCAGTTAATAAAATTTCAATTAAATAAATTATGAACGTCTTTTGTATCAGCAGTATAAATGTATCATAATATGCATACAGAAATAATATGATGTTGGTCAAAGTTGCATGTGAACAGCCCCCACCACTGTACTATAAGTTCACTATAACTGACTTAATAATGGATTGAAAAATAAAAATGGGAAAACAGGCTTAGTGCATGCGCATCGATTGAGCCTCTGCAGTCCGCATAAGGCGCTCATCTAATGCCACAGGGAATTAAAGTGTTCTAAGCGGTCATGTAAATATAGTTTCACAATAGATTTATAAACTGCATCAACATGTGTGTGCCATGTGTTTTAAACAATACACAATTATTTCCGATCTTAGCAGAGCATTAGAACACAGTGTTTACATGATTTGAGCAAGTTTCAGCCATAAACGGTGTGTGGCTTCTAGAGTGTTCAAATTGTTTTATTATAGCCACATACAGATAATAACCCTTTTTCAATCGACAAAAAACATATCTCGCTTGGCGGAGAAATCATAAGAATAAATAGTCCGAGCAAGTTTCATGAAGATTGCACATTCAAATGTGACTTAACAAATTGTATCATTTAATTTGACCAGTGATCCAGCCTTTAACCATACATGACCCAGTTTCTAACAATTCTGAAATATCATTGTGACAAGTTATCCCAACAAATTTCCTGAAGATTTGTTAATAATTGTAGTATGTGGAATGTTCACAAGATTATATCTAATTTGACCGATGTATCTAGTTTTTGACCCCATGTTATTTATTTTCAAACCTTGGCCAATATGATTATTATGATGCCTTGGCGATACACGTGGCCTCTCGATTGTTCAAATGGCAAATGTTAATTACGCAAAAGGGACTGTCATGATATTAAGATGATTAACTCTTGATCCATTTGCTGATGTTATATATCTACCATGTAGTATTTACTTCCCTTGAAATATTTGATACTGAGTGTAATAATGTATGTTTGCTTCACTTCACATGAAGCCATCGACCCAGTAACACGCAATAAAATTATATACAAACTTATGGAGTTCTTATGATTGATTAACACATAATTATAATGACCAACATTATGACATGACATTATGAAATGGTGTCAGATACTACTGTGAACGTCAGATAGAATTTGAACATAGAAATATTTTCAACATTCTTGGATTTACTGCAATCATTGTGCACGATGGATTTATCGGGAATTCCAGAACCCAAAATGGACTGGGGCTCGAGTAACCTTCCAGAGGCATGGCTTCACTTCAAAGATCACGTAGATCTAATTTTCAAGGGTCCCCTCAAGGATAAGTCAGAGGAGGACAAGTGCTCATATTTATTATTGTGGGTTGATTAATCATTAACACATAATTATAATGACCAACATTATGACATGACATTATGACAGGGACTAAGCACGACGAACAAAGGACAAAAGGCGATCACAAATGCTCAATATCAGCATAATTAAAAAAATATGTGAATAAAAGCAAGAATTTGGAGACTTAAACTTATTCAATATCAGGCACAGTTGCTTAGTAATCTGTATTTATTATTATCTCCTGCATTGAATGTATAAGAGCTTTTACGCCATATTTTATACAAATATGGGTTGAAGCAAGTGTACGGGTACTTCTCTTGAACCAGTCCTTTTACATATCTCATGTAACACGTATACATCAGAAATTCAAATTCTACCGGAGAACAGGTGTTTTTACCTGAGCCATCTGGGCAGCCTTCATATCTTCAATAGATGGGTAAAGCGTATTCTTCGATGCATTGAGATTGGCAATCTGAAATGTAGGTATTTCCTTATAAACAAATGCACATCAAGTTTGCCTCACATAGAGTTTAATGCTCTTAATGTCAACCGTGCCACAATACTAGCAACCAGGCGACGAATGCGGTCGCTCTTCTGAGACCTGGAAGAACTAACCTGTAACCTCGAAGAACTAACCTGTAAACTCGAGGAACTAAACTGTTACCTCGAAGAACTAACCTGGAACCTCGACGAACTAAACTGTAACCTCGAAGAACAAACCTGTAACTTCGAAGAACTCAACTGTAACCTCGAAGAACTAACATGTAACATCGAAGAACTAAACTGTAACCTCGAAAAGCTAACCTGTAACCTCAAAGAACTAACCTGTAACCTCGAAGAACTAAACTGTAACCTCGAAGAACTAACCCGTAACCTCGAAGAACTAAACTGTAACCTCGAAGAACCAAACTGTACTCGGCAGCTTAAGAGATGCGTCTAGACTTATTTTTGAACAACCGACATATGATGAGAACACATGAATTCAGCATGTTTAATGACGATCTTTTAAAAATGTATAATGTGAAATGTTAACAAGATTCCACTTAAGCCATATAAGGGAAAGTGCAACACCCTTTGTTGGCCATATTTTTCAAGCGACTGGAACCATTTTTGAACTCTGCCGAGATATCGTTAGAAAGATGTTCTGATAAAAGTTCATGAAAATTAAGCAGTAAATAAGACTTCTAGAGTGTTAACCAGATTTCGCTATAGCCATTTAAAAAACATGTGTGATATATCATCAAACTAAATATACCGAGCAAGTTTCATAAAGATTGGGCAAAACAATGTGACTTCCAGAGAGCACACAATGTTTAACTTTAGCCACAATATTAAAACTGGCGACGGTGTTTTTTTTACGGACTATCATTATTTGTGCACTCGGCTGAGAAATCAAGATCTATGAAGTTTGAGCAAAAACAATGTTTTTTTTAGGTTTAAAGATGGTTTAACTAATGCCTAGCCGTTTATAGAACACTACCCGCCGGTTTTTTGGCCATATTTTTTTCAACGGACCGTAATCTTTTTTACATTTGGCCAAGAAATGATGAGAACAAATGGCCTGAGTAAATTGCATGATGTTTTGGCATAAAATGTGAATAAAACATTGTTTAGAAGGCTTAACTATCGTCATATATATCAAAAGAAACACTGCTCCGCCAGCTGGCGGACATTTTTGTGAACGGGCCGTGATCAAACTCGTCAGAGATATCATTAACTGTGAAAGCAAATTTACTGAGAAAGTACGATGAAGAGTATAATCTTGAAGTGACAGAAGTTGTAATTATACTGTTAACAAGGCAAATGTTGACGACCCATGATGGACGACTCACGTTGCCGAACGAAAAAGGGCGATCACACAAGCTTGCCATGAGCATGTAGTGCTCATATCAGAAAAATATCTTTAAAATACGAATTTTTGAAGAATAAAACTTATTAGCCAACATGAACAATCTGTTTACCTCTGTATTAAATGCACTCGAGTTTTACATTAAATCATGTCACATGTATACATTTTGTAAACATATTTGCTCATGTTTAACTGAAAAAGTAAACATTTCTATGAAAAGAAAACAGAAATATATACTATAACATTTCTTAATTTTTACACTTTAGAAAATTATTTTTTTTAAAGTTGTTTTTATTTTTTTGGCTTTACTAACTTTACCTGCGTTCCGATGACCCATAAGGTAATGTATATCAGACAAGACACAGTGTTAATTTACCTGAGCCTTCATACCTTCCATGGATGGGTTAAGCATCATCTTGGATACGCTGTAGATGGCCATCTGAAATGTAGGTCTGAACAGATACAAATGTTCATGTTTTTGTGTCACATTGATCTTTGAAGGAAGGAGACGCGTAGTCATAGAATGGTGATCATAAGTTGCAAGTCACCTCAAATCGCATGATACTATACACAGTTACTGTTCGCACAAGATTGCACACATGCCTGCGCACACGCACATGTAAATGACCATAGTTACTGCTACATCAAACAATCGGCTCGGAAGATCAACAAAAATACAATCTTACATTGACCATCGAGCCGCTGGTACGGTATTGTATGTACATTTTTTGCACTGGGTGAAAATGTGAGGCTTGCTATGTTAAAATTACCAGATAAATGATGAGTGACAGTCTGATCAAGCGGTATCCATTTAGGCCCATTTGTTTATATTTAAGTGTGACCTTGACGTTTGAAACAGGGATACAAGTCTTGCGAGCAATATGTCGTCTCATCAGGGTGACAAATGTTCAATGTTCTAATTCATTGCATTTAGCTTCCATATGCTTTTATCGGACCTTTGATGCTTTGGAATAATAGTGAGATATTAACCTATGTCTTATGAGCATTGGACACGCACGACACTTTATTTCCAATTATTTTCAAAATATGTGTAGTTATTTAAAACTGCATGCTGAAATATGAGGTTCCCGTCTGCACAAGCTCTATCAAATCATCTTTAACATTTTGTTCCTAAGAGTAACTCTGAACTTTGAGCTAGGGACACAAGACATAAATATTGAATATCAATACAACTAAAGGGAAACAATTGAGTATTTTTAATTTATAACTGAAACACAAATTTTTGGATAATTGGAAAAATATATAACTTAAAATGAAATAAATAATACAGAAAGTTGTGTGATCTTTTATTTCTTAAGTATCATTATTTCTTGCCACAGACTTTACCATTTGGAAGATCCCTACTACCAAATAGCACTAAACATCTACAGCTGCATGAATCACATTTAGAACGATGAGAACACAAACAAACGAACATAAGTATCTAGATACCTGAGTATTTGCCTTCATCTTGTCCATTTTCTCCTGAATCATTTGTCCGTAAACCGGGTCGGCGCGCGCAAAATTGGCGATTGCTCGTTTTTGAATGAAGTCCTGTGCACGGACTAGGTGACCGGCAATGTTGGCGGTTAGGTTGTCGCGGTCGGCTGGGGAGAGGGTCTGGAGAAGAGAAGGCCGGTAAAAGTAGGCAGACTTTATTTAAGAAAGTTAAAAGTGGTGTACCCTTTCACTCTGATGTAAAATTCCAAGATTTATCAAATTGACAGAAACAAATACGCAAAGTTGTTGTAGCGTGTATATATATTCGACCTTTCATTACTCATATTTATCTTTTATTAAGAAAATTGATAAAACTGTAGGTCTCAATTTCATTTTGAATTCGTTCTAATACTCTTAATACAGGATAATCACGGCTCGATTACTTAATCTTTCACATTTGTTTTTAAATTTTACCTCCAAAGATATTTGTTCCTCCTGTTAACAAGCTTTATAGCCTCATTGATACTCGACAGTGTGTGAAGCTTTCAGGAAAATCTGATTCCCATCGTTTACAATAAATATTGAGTTGCAAATGTTGCTGTTTAGATGTGCCAAAAGTTATCTTGTTTTAAAGTTAAAAATTTTCCAAATTTTCCAAAAAAGCAAAGAATAATCGTCACAGTGATATATAGGGCATACATAGCATGTCTATAAATGTCAGACAATCAGCTAGTATGCTGACCTTGTTAAAGAATGTGCCCACTTGCGTGAAGTTGTCATCGTCTGCGGTATTATAGCGACCGACCTGCCCGTTTGAATACTTATCCATATTCTCCAACCATTTCTTGTCGTCACTTGGTCCACTGAAACTGTTTGGGAAGTAGTTGGGTGCTCCTCCTAAAATGACGATGCTTTTTAAAATTAATTGAGAGTACAGATGGGCAATATTACAATAAGATTGATAAATGCATGATATAATTACATGATGTGACACTTTTTTGTGTCAGTATTTGATAAGAATGAAAACTTCGTAAAATAGTTATGCTTTGTATGTGATTCAATATTATAGTATTTATAGTCTAACGTAGCATTTCTTATTGCTTCATTTGATCCGCTAAATTTATAAGTTTTATTTGCAGCATCTTGTACATATTATATTCAATCTCATAATTATGTCATCTCGAGACGAAGTCTTTTTAAGTCTACCGGTGGGTTTGTACCAACCGTAACACAGACAAGTGCACATACCTTGGTTATCGGTGACACACATTTCTCCATCTCGCTGGTAGTTCCTCACTCGAGCGTACGGACAGTTGACAGGAATCTGCAGGTAGTTAGTACCCAGGCGATGGTGATGAGTTCCCGTGTACGAAAACAGACGACCCTGAAAAGCAGTAAACATAACAGGTTAAAATTGTTTTAAACTGAGTTTCAATTCTAAGTATCAGATTCATTCACCGTACTTGACTGGTCCAAATTGGAATCCCGAGCTAGATATGCATGTAAGCTATACACACATATTTTCAGCACAGTGCCCCTTCCAAACTAAACACCTTGAAGAATCCTTTTTTCTATTTCTATCAATAGCCCTATCTTCTAACTGACTTTTCAAAAATGCAATTTCCATGGAGATCTAAGTGTTAGCTTACTACTGGCGCATACACAATTTCAGATCAATTTCTGCAACCAAATTTCAGTTTCTGAGCAAGCGCATTTTGTCTATGTTTTTTTTTTTCACAGGCATTGACATTGAATAGACTGGCCCGATATATAAGTCGAAAAAGGGACTCATGCAAGCTTGACTTATTCAAATTTGGTTTCATCTTTATTGGTCAATGCGATCTGAATCAAAATTAATGCCACCCGCCCTCCATTCCCATCATTGTATAAATATGTTTTCTTAAAGATTGCTGTTCTGCCTCACTGTTAACACATGTAGAATATCGACACCTCAGAAACGTTTCGAGTTTAGAACAAGGGTTATATGGAACTGAATATGCTATGCAAAAACCATTACTAGACATACCCTGGCCAGCATTCGCAAAGCTTTTTGTAAAAACTGGATCCTGCACCCCGGGGATCAAATGAGACGGGCGGAAGGTACTGGTTGCCGTATAAATACCTGCAGCATCTTGCATGGGCTGGCCGTCTATGGATCAAGATGGCATGGACATAGGCACTCTTGGTCGATGACTTACCAATAGCATCTTACAGACGCCTGTCTTCAATCCGAGGATCATGTGGGCGGTTCTGAAGACATCCTCGCTTGCATTTTTTGTAAACGTTAGCCTCCCTCCGGGGATCAAGTGTATGCCCTTGTGTCACCTGTGGCATACTGTAACGACTGGCTCCCACCCAAGGCATCGAGTGGGCAGAACTGAAGGCAACCTGGGCCCTGGGATCAAGTTGGCGGGGCAAATGGCACTCTTGGCCGTTGATTTATCTTCAACATCATGGCAGTGCTGGCCTCCAACCCCGGTATGGAGGGAGATGAAGACACTCTGATCCCTGGACTTACCTGCGGCATCTTGTCAGGGCTTGCCTCTAACCCAGATATCAGGTGGGACCAGGTATTACTTGAAACATCTTGTCAGGGCTTTCCTCCAACAAAAGATATCAGGTAGGACCTGGTATAACATGCGGCATCTTGTCAGGGCAAGCTTCTACCCCAGGAATCAGGTGGGACCTGGTATTACTTGCAACATTTTGTCAGGGCTTGCCTGTACCCCAGGAATCAAGTGGGACCTAGTCTTACCTGCAACATCTCGTCAGGGCTAGCGTCTTCCACAGGAATCAGGTGGGACCTAGTCATACCTGCAGCATCTTGTCATGGCTTACCTCTACCCCAGGAATCAGGTGTGACCTAGTCTTATCAATAACATCTTATCAGGGCTAGCTTCTACCACAGGAATCAGGTGTGAACTAGTCTTACCTGTAACATCTTGTCATTGCTTACCTCTACCCCAGGAATCAGGTGTGACCTAGTCTTACCTGTAACATCTTATCAGGGCTAGCTTCTACCACAGGAATCAGGTGGAACCTGGTATTACCTGTAACATCTTATCAGGGCTTGCTTCTACCACAGGAATCAGGTGTGACCTAGTCTTACCTGTAACATCTTATCATGGCTAGCTTCTACCACAGGAATCAGGTGTGACCTAGTCTAACCTGTAACATCTTGTCATGGTTTACCTCTACCCCAGGAATCAGGTGTGACCTAGTCTTACCTGTAACATCTTATCAGGGCTAGCTTCTACCACAGGAATCAGGTGGAACCTGGTATTACCTGTAACATCTTATCAGGGCTAGCGTCTACCACAGGAATCAGGTGTGACCCGGTCATACCTGTAACATTTTATCAGGGCTAGCTTCTACCACAGGAATCAGGTGGACTCTGGTATTACCTGTAACATCTTATCAGGGCTAGCTTCTACCACAGGAATCAGGTGTGACCTAGTCTTACCTGTAACATCTTATCAGGGCTAGCTTCTACCCCAGGAATCAGGTGTGACCAAGTCTTACCTGTAACATCTTATCAGGGCTAGCTTCTACCCCAGGAATCAGGTGTGACCTAGTCTTACCTGTAACATCTTATCAGGGCTAGCTTCTACCCCAGGAATCAGGTGTGACCTAGTCTTACCTGTAACATCTTATCAGGGCTAGCTTCTACCACAGGAATCAGGTGTGACCTAGTCTTACCTGTAACATCATGTCATGGCTTACCTCTACCCCAGGAATCAGGTGTGATCTAGTCTTACCTGTAACATCTTATCAGGGCTAGCTTCTACCACAGGAATCAGGTGGAACCTGGTATTACCTGTAACATCTTATCAGGGCTAGCTTCTACCCCAGGAATCAGGTGTGACCTAGTCTTACCTGTAACATCTTATCAGGGCTAGCTTCTACCACAGGAATCAGGTGGAACCTGGTATTACCTGTAACATCTTATCAAGGCTAGCTTCTACCACAGGAATCAGGTGTGACCTAGTCTTACCTGTAACATCATATCAGGGCTAGCTTCTACCCCAGGAATCAGGTGTGACCTAGTCTTACATGTAACATCTTATCAGGGCTAGCTTCTACCACAGGAATCAGGTGTGACTTGGTCTTACCTGTAACATCTTATCAGGGCTAGCTTCTACCCCAGGAATCAGGTGTGACCTAGTCTTACCTGAAACATCTTATCAGGGCTAGATTCTACCCCAGGAATCAGGTGTGACCTAGTCTTACCTGTTACATCTTATCAGGGCTAGCTTCTACCACAGGAATCAGGTGTGACCTAGTCTTACCAGTAACATCTTGTCATGGCTTACCTCTACCCCAGGAATCAGGTGTGACCGAGTCTTACCTGTAACATTTTATCAGGGCTAGCTTCTACCACAGGAATCAGGTGGAACCTGGTATTACCTGTAACATCTTATCAGGGCTAGCTTCTACCACAGGAATCAGGTGTGACCTAGTCTTACCTGTAACATCTTATCAGGGCTAGCTTCTACCACAGGAATCAGGTGGAACCTGGTATAACCTGTAACATCTTATCAGGGATAGCTTCTACCACAGGAATCAGGTGTTACCTAGTCTTACCTGTAACATCTTATCAGGGCTAGCTTCTACCCCAGGAATCAGGTGTGACTTAGTCTTACCTGTAACATCTTATCAGGGCTAGCTTCTACCACATGAATCAGGTGTGACCTAGTCTTACCTGTAACATCTTATCAGGGCTAGGTTCTACCCCAGGAATCAGGTGGGACCTGGTCTTACCTGCAGCATCTTGTCGGGGCTTGTCTCTACCCCGGGGATCATGTGAGCTGGGCTAAAGGCAACCTGCTCCACTTCGGCAAAGTAGTTCTTCGGGTTGCGGTTCAGCACCATACGGCCAACAGGAATAAGCGGAAACTCAACATGTGGCCAAACCTATAAATACCGTAAATAGTTCATATGGTAATTCTTCAGTGGTAAATGAGATACTTAGTATATTGTTTTGAATGAGTATTATAATGTAAGAATAACAAGAAAACATATCATTATCATGATAATCATGAACACTGCAACACCAAAAAAACACCGTGACCACTTTATTGTTGAAAATTGTATTTCAATTTTTGAAATGTAAATGCGTACGACAAATACAAATGTTCAAACTTATAGAGAACATTCAAATGTTGTCTCTTTTTCCACACAAACTTTAATTATCAAAATTAATTTAAGAAAATGACTTGTTCTTTGTCTATTGAGATCTTTTTGTTATTTTGAATGAAAATGATTTTTTCATTACTGCGCTTCTTAATGATTAGCTTAAATTGCTAAACCCACGTATGGGGTTATAAATAAGGATATTATTTACTTGCCTTTGTAAGGTCGAATGGGTTCCAGCGGAACTTCTCTGCCTCCTCAAAGGTCATGACCTGGATCTTGAGACTCCACGAGGGGTAGTTGCCCTCGGCAATGGCGTTGTATAGGTCACGTATCGCATAGTCGGGTTCACTTCCGGCCAGCTGTGCAGCCTTCTCAGCAGACAGGTTCCGTATGCCCTGGTCTGTCTGTAATTGTTAATTATATTAACATTGTGCAAAAAGAACGAGGCTTGGCATGTTAGTAGCTTACCGGTAAATGCAAGTACCAAAGGTCTATTTGTAGTACAGTTCAATTTATTATCTCCCTTTTTATATAATTAACATGTACTGTTGGTGGGAATCATGTCTTCCGTTAAGTATGCATTCACACATGCAACCCGATGCAATATTTGTCCTATCAAAGTCATTATTTGTTCCGATGCTGGATGCACTTAATAATCGTGCTAAACTGTAAGGGATTGCAAATTAAATGATAAACGCTTGCATTTGCAAAGATCATCTAGTGGGCGATATTCCATTAAACGATGTCGACTTGTATTCCGAAAAATGAGTTAAAATATTGTGCATTTTGATGTAAACTTGTATTGTTTAATTATAAGTGTGTCCATTAAGTTAACATTTATTACATTCATATTTCAAAATGTCACATGATTTGCTTTGTTTGTAACAATTGTTGTTATCTCTCTGTTTAGGTCTTTCCGTCAAGCAACTATATTGGTCGACGACAATATTTTAATAACTCATCTATTGTATTTGTTAAGCATATGCCCCCCCCCCCCCTCGCCACCAACTTGTATTTGAAAGGATATATCAGTGGCATACTTAAAATATTTCTAAAATTAAATTGTTTCCCTTTTGACGTTGATTTTCTCTCTTATATTTGGCTCTGACATATTCAACCCAGGGCCCATTAAGTAAGCCCCTTACGAATATATATGACTTTTGTACACATTTTTTATAACATGGCATGGTGTCTATTGACTCATAAAATTCATTCTAAAATACTTATACATTTATACCAATTATGTGTATCAATAAATATAGATTTAGAAATTACCGATAGTGTGTGTATATGATAAACAAATGCTTTTTAAAAATATGGTCCGGTAGTCAAAATACAAAATACATGAAGCCAATCGGTTAAGAAAAATATGTAGACTCGAAAACAATATTTTTCCACAGAATTCTTAGATTTTCCCATGCAAAATATTTTGCCTATATTTGGCTCTTACACATAGCACATCCCCAAGGAATGTAAACAAAAAAGTTAGCAAACAGAACGACACACATTCTAATGACACTCGCATTTCAATGCTTAAGTTCTAAATTGTTTTACACTTTCAATTGACACTATCACCCTCGCCCCATCCCTAATCTCTCCCACTCCACCCCACCCCATCCCCTCAATTTACGGGCTAAATTCAAAACAAATAATGCCTCACTTTCCAGTGGAACTTGCAATACACGGGTTGATTGTTCTTGTTGACGAGCTTGAACGTGTGGCTTCCGTAGCCGTTCATGTGGCGAAATCCGTCTGGCGTGCCACGGTCCGAGAACAGGATTGACACTTGGTGGGTCGTTTCCGGTCGCAGACTGATAAAGTCCCAAAACATGTCCGGATCCTGAATTGAAAAAAAGATAGATACGAAATGAAAATCTTAAAAAACAACTATAGAGCTTTGCCAAAGAGGTGATTTACACTTTCGCACTGCTTTGTTGAGGAATGCCAGCAATCATTGTATATTGAAGTCACACCCATTTCATTGGCACATACCTAAAACGGGATAAATCCGTGTAAACATTGTATATACCCGGTAATATTTCTTATTGCTTTGTTTGTATTCGTGCATTTATACGGATTTCTTTGCCGTTCTCAACAATATTTTAGTCATGCAACGGCGGTCAATTAACATACCCCCATCTTTCATGGATAAGCTGGTTTAACAGTCATTGGTGCATGTATGTTTATTCCTGTAATTGACAATGACCCTAGGCGACCGGGGGCAGGTGGAGCATGGCGGTAGTAGTAATCCTATTAAAAAGTTCCAGGCAGGTATTGTGCTCGGGCCGAAAATCAAACCAACGATCAAATACTGTAAAAGTGCACTACCGACGGCGCCAGTCAGCCTGTTTAGGTTTAATAAGATGGGTCTGTGATTCACTAGATTTCAGCTTCTCTTAACTAAGAGATGCAAGAGATGTACCAGAGATGTTCACACTGACCTTTAGATGAGTCTGCGGGTTCCTTTTCTGTGTGTGAATGAAGCTCGGGAACTGAAATGAATGAAACAACAACAGTGTTGATGGTTGAAAAGATTAAGACGAAAAAGCTTTAAACACGTAACGTGTATACGCAGGGGATTTGGTTAACAGAGACGATCCTGTCCTTATACCCGAACTTAAAGAAATTGGAGAAATTTAAGACTTTAAAGTGTCCGAAAACTTAGAGTTATCAAGCGTGTAGACGAAATCCAGACCGGAAAACACAGAAACCGTATCTCAACTATAGGGACAACATGAAATTTACCAAGAGTGGGTCTCGGATGAAGAAAATGGGTGTATTATTGCCGACGAGGTCCCAATTCCCATCCTCCGTATACATCTTCACAGCGAACCCTCGAGGGTCGCGTGCCGTGTCTGCGGAGCCTGACTCGCCTCCTGTTACCATGACACCATGTGTTATTGATCCTGTGTTTCTATGACTGGTATTTACATAAGCAGGCGCGCATGGCCTATTGAGTGCGTGGTGCTCTCATAGACTTTGTAATAGAACTACCATATCCTGAACACAAAAGTATTGGAAGAACAATGGTGGGCAACAGCGGTATTAACATAACGAATGGCTGTGTTATCTTAAAATCAGTAAATGTAGTAGTCCATTAAAGCCCTCAAAATTAAAAATTATCCGAATTGTTACCATATTGTAAGATTATTAATTTAATTATATTGAAAATAGCAAATGATAATAATAATGGTTACAGTTA
The DNA here is from genome assembly GCF_020536995.1 of Dreissena polymorpha. Taxonomy (NCBI): domain Eukaryota; kingdom Metazoa; phylum Mollusca; class Bivalvia; order Myida; family Dreissenidae; genus Dreissena; species Dreissena polymorpha. The sequence goes on along the minus strand of NC_068367.1, from coordinate 71,039,878 downwards.
TAACAACTAGCATGATAATTGTAATTGTAATGATCATAGTTTCATAAAATTCCATCATTAAACACTTGTCATTCAAAGATATTAATTCAGTGAATAGCTATCGCATGAATTCAACAATAACTGCTGATCTCAAATGATCAATACACATATCTTCGGAATCCGGATAGTGCCATCTATTAGCTCGCCATTATTTCATCAAGGGCGACACAAGACACACGAAGCGATACACGATATTTTGCGCAACAGTCGCGGCGACGCACGATATTTTGTGCGACAGTCGCGGCGACGCACAATATTTTGCGCGACAGTCGCGGCGACGCACGATATATTTTACAAGATATATCGCCATTATGTAAGTAGCCCAAAAGGCGATATATCGTGTTAAATATATCATGCGTCGCCGCGACTGTCGCGCAAACTATCGTGCGTTGCCGACACTGTCGCGAAAAATATCGTGCGTCGCCGCGACTGTCGCGAAAAATATCGTGTATCGCTTCGTGTGTCGTATCTCGAGTTCAAAGGGCGACGCACGAAACACGAAGCGACGCACGATATTTTGCGCGACAGTCGCGGCGACGCTTGATATTTTATTGTTCAAATATCGCCAATATTATCCGAATTTTGTGTATCGCGGTCTAATTTCAGACCGCGAAACTAGACACACGAAGCGATACTCGATATTTTGCGCGACAGTCGCGGCGACGCACGATATTTGTACTTTTCAAATATCGCTGTAATAATATCGCCTGTCGACTGTCGCGTTTTTTAAACGGCGTTACAGTAATTATTGACCATTTATTATCAATATTGCTGCCTTCGACACACTTATAAAAGATTATTCTAGCATAAGTATACCGAGTAAAAATTAATTAATTTTCATAATAATTTTGATATATATTGACAAGGATATATGTTTAAAACTATTCAGAAATTTGAACAATTGAGTAAAAATTCTATCAATTTTAAGATAATATATCATTATAATCTGTATCACTTCCTATAGGATTGCAGATTTGTAGATAACGTTTAATTTAAAGGGGACTTTTCAAGCTTTGGTAAATTGACAAAATTTTGAAAAAAATTGTTTCAGATTCGCAAATTTTTCTTGAAGTAATGATATTTGTGATGACATAGTAATACTGAACATTTACCTTGCTCTAAAATATTCATTATGTGCATCTTTTGACGATTTAAAAACCTGAAAATTATAAAGCGTTGCAACGCGAAACGATTGAATAATTTGGAAAATTCTGTTGTTGTCGCTGTATTTTTTGATACTACGAGGATTACATATATGACGTTATAAATACATTAGAAATGGTATAAGAGCGGATGGTCTAGTGGATAGAGCGGTAAAATTTTGCTCCATGGCTCCAGGGGTCAGTGGTTCGAGCCCCGTTGAGGCTTACTTTTTTTTAATTCTTTAATTGTATAATTGTTTTTTACTGGAGATTTTTAGACCCAGTGTTTACATTTATCAATATAAAGCATTTAATGACAAACTTCAAAACATGCCAAAATCTGTGAAATAGCCCCTTTCAAGTAAGACATCAATATGAAAGCATAAGATTTCTTTTCAGTACATATGTAATCATCATTTATAGGTTATCCAAATTATTTACGAGCAACATTAATGTCCAGCCTATTGATACATCAATTAGAAGGTTTTTTCGTTGCTGGTATTGTTTTGCCTTTTAAATACCTTTTATAATGCTTTATCAAATAAATTATCGGCATAACAAACTGCAGACAGTGCAAACAACAATTTTATAATTTTTATATTGGCTTACAAAAACGCGTTTGAAGGGCGCAAAACGTTTGTTTCATATTGCTTAACAGGGTTCTAGATATAATATAAATGACTGTTATATAATTATATTCAGATAAAGTTCACACTGTTACTTTTAAGCATGTGTAATATGATTTAAACAAAACGCACGAAATGCACGTTGAACCGTAGAATCGAACAGCTCATAACTCAACCTTGGGAACTCAGCGTTATATTCAAAATCGTTATTCCAAGCGAATATTCATCAAATATACGTATATATAAAATATTTATGTAATATTAAAATATTTATTTATGGCCAGCTTGAACAGAACGGAACAGAACAGAACACAACTTTGTTTACATCTAAGGCATACAAGTATGCAGTAAGAGGAACAATATATGTGAAGTTATACAATATTTCAATGCACATGTGCTTCGCGGTTAACGGCGTACCGTCAAAATACAGGTACAAGAGACAAAAACAAATAGGCAGAAAATTACAACAGCAAAAAACAAACAGAAAAACAATGGTTAGTGGGATAATGCAAGGAACAAAATAGCGTTGTATTTTCTTACTCGTATAAATGATGGGAAGTATTACAAACATCTATAAAATTTACAACACAATTCACAATACAATTCACAATACAATTCACAAAACAATTCACAATACAATTTACACTTCAATTTTATATTGTTTGGACACACACAACTAGGATAAAGGGTGAATTATTTGATATTTCTTAAAAGGGTGTTAGCGAATTTACTAAATCTATGTAGGTAATCAACATTTTCTGTGGTCATTATATATTTGAGTTTATTAACAGTAGGATCAGGTTTTGAGAACATATTTATATCGATTCTAGCGGTAGTAAAGTGGGTGCAGTTTAAAATGTAATGTTCTTCATTGCCGATATAGCCTTCATTACATAAAGTGCACAGTCTATTTAGTTCGGGTGTGCCGTTTCATCTGCCAGTTTCGATTGGGAAATGATGAATAGCGGTGCGTAGCTTTAATATAGGTACATACTTAGATTTGGGAAGAAGCTTAAGGTAATTCTCAAATTCAAAATTGTTTTTAAATGAATGATAAAATTTTCCTTTGTTCGATTGGTACAAGTCTGCATGCCACTGCTGAATGTATTGATCAATGAGTACACGTTTAACTTGTAATGATAGTGATTTCATACTGGGCGAGTTTTGTTCATGCCACACGATCGATTTGCCTGTCGTATCCAATATTTGTTTAATTTTAGATATCCATTTAAAGTTACGCGAGTTGTTGTTGATAAGGTTAATATACATTTTTTTAGAATATTTATTGTCATTTCCTAAAAGAGTTCTACTCCAAAAGCCTATCATTTTACTGTAAATAGTGACATATAGCGGATATCTACCAAGTTCACCGTATAGCATATATGACGGAGTACTTTTACGTGACATAGTAATTTTTCTTAGGAATTCTCTATGTACTCGTTCTATAATGTCTAAATTTTCGTAACCCCATATTTCACAGCCATATGTCAGTATTGGTACAATAGTATGATCAAAAAGTTTTAATGTTAAATCTAGTGGCAGATCTGAATTATTTGCACGGATATAAAGTAAATGCATTGCTTTTTAGCTTGTTCGATATTTTGTTGGCGTGCGCTTAGAAATGAACCGTTAGCCGAAAATATGACACCAAGGTATTTGTATTGCTTAACAATTTCGATTTCATTTCTGCCAATGTAAAATTTATAGGGCGCGATGTTTCTAGCCCCAAATATGATTATTTTTGTTTTATTAGTGTTTGCATTGAGTTTCCATTGCGTGCAGTATTCATCAAATGCATTTAAACTTCTTTGAAAATCTTTTTCATCGTCTGACAGAATTATAGTGTCGTCGGCGTATAACAAAACAAGTAGCTTCAGCCAGAGATAAGCACTAGATGGATCAGGTATTTCAACACTTTTACTTTCGCGTATAATAATATGGCTCTCAAGGTCATTTAAAAATATAGAAAAAAGGATCGGTGAAAGATTTTCACCTTGCCGAACGCCGTTTTCGCATGGGAAGAACGGAGACGAGCTATGGTCTAGGGAAACACAAGATTTGATATTTTGGTACATGTTTTAAATAACATTAAATATTTTTCCTGTAACGGAGCTTGATAGCAGCTTTAACCAGAGTCCATTTCTCCACACTTTGTCGAAAGCCTGAGAGAAATCTATAAAGGCATAGTACAACTTCTTTTTATTTTTGCGCAGTGTTTTAATTAAAGATTGAAGAACAAATATGTGGTCCAAACAAGAGTGATTTTTTCTAAAACCTGCCTGATTTTCGTTTAAAATTTCATTCGATTCCTAAAATGTGTTAAGTCTCTCATTTAAAATTGACATGAAGAGTTTTCCAAAACAACTTAATAATGTTATGGGCCTATAGTTATTAGGGTCGCTGCGGTCACCTTTATTTTTGTAGATAGCATAAATTGTGCCTTCAAGCCAGGTATTAGGCATATGACCAGTATCAAGTATCATGTTGAACAACTTTACATAAATAGCAAGAAACATGTGTTTAGTATTTAACTATTTTTTATATATTCATTTAGTATGTTATCACTAGGCCCAGCTGCTTTTGAATTTTTAAGGCGTTGAATAATCGCTTCAATTTCGGTCTCGGTAAAAGGCCTGTTTAATTCCAGCGTGTTGTACGGTACCGGTTCACTTTTATCTAAGTTTAACTCATTGTTTTCGGTGCTATCATTACAATTTATGTTTTTAAAATGATTATAGAGCGAATCCAAACTCGGTGATTTCTTAGATTTTTTAGCGCCAATTCTATGTATATATTTCCAATATTCTTTGGGGCTCTTCGAATGCATTGTACGTAATGTTTGTGCATTTTTAAATTTGTATTGGTTATTAAAATAATTCATAGTTCTCTTGTAATTCTTACTAGCATTTTGTAACAAAGTCTTATTTGATAACGACCGCTCACATTTATATATGTTTTAGGCTTCATAATAGCAAGTTTGTGCTTGTTTACATTTAATACCAAACCATGGCCTTTTAAATGCATGATTGTATGAACATTGTTTGGGGAAAGTTTCGGCAGCGGCATTTTGGAACATTACGGTAATAGTGTTAGTTATTTTATCAATCGATGATGGTGCACAAGGGCAAACATCACACAGATATTTAATGTGGTCAATATTCTCTTCGTTAATATTATTAATAAAACTGCTCGATAAATTTTGTTTCCATTTTGCGCTTGTGTTATCTTTATGCAATCTCCGCTTGTGTGGCGGTGTTACTTTAATATTGCTCGATACGGTAAATTTAATTATAGCGTGACCATCGGAAAACAGCGAATCCGTCTCGATTATCCCGAACTCGGTTAAAAACACAAAACATTCAGCAGTGGCAATGACATAGTCGATAACTGAGCTATTCCGGTAAGTAAATTGACCAGTGTCTTTATCCGTGCCCATTCGACCGTTTAGGATAAACAGATTGTTATTACGACAAATATCGACCAGTGCTAATAATCCGTTACTATTGGTTTTTTTATCCTCAGATTTTCTGGACAGGGGTACATTACATTTGGTTAAGATATGGGACTTGTTAAGTGTACTTAGGGTGTCGGGATCGATACCCTGTATATCTGCACAGAAATCATCAATACATGTAAAATCGGGGAGGGTGGCTGTTCTGGCATTCATGTCTCCTAAAAGAATTGTGTGTTTAAATTCGCTACACGTAATGCTTATTTCGTGGTCTAATTGTAGAAAATCATCATCATTGAGGAATTTAGATTTTTTCTGGTGGAACATAAAGCACACCTAACATAATGTCATCGTCTGTGTTAGTTAAAATTTTGGAAATCTTAAAGGGGCCTTTTCACAGATTTTGGCATTTTTTTTAACTTATTCATTAAATGCTTTATATTGATAAATGTAAACATTGGATCGTAAAAGCTCCAGTAAAAAATCAAGAAAAAAATTAAAAAAAGGAAAAGAACATTGCCCGGAGCAGGTTTCGAACCAGTGACCCCTGGAGTCCTGCCAGAGTCCTGAAGTAAAAACGCTCTTGCCTACTGAGCTATTCCGCCGACTACACATTTATGACGTATTTTATACCTTATATAAGCAATCTTCGTAGTTGCACAAAATTTAACGACAAAAACAGAACTCTCCAAATTATTCAATCGTTTCGCGTTGCAACGCTTTATAATTTTTAGGTTTTAAAATCGTCAAAATTGCATATAATGGCTATATTAGAGCATGGTTAATGTTCAGTATTACTGTTTCCTCACAAATATCATAACTAAAACGAAAAATTACGAATCTGAGACAACTTTTTTCAATTTTGTCAATTTACCAAAGCGTGAAAAGATCCCTTTAAGCCATAAAACATATTCACTATTAGATTTTTTAGTTTCTGTCCCATGTAGAATGTCATTTTTTACGAAAACACCTATTCCACCAGATTTCCTCAGGTAGGTTTGAGTTCTGTTTTTGGCTATAAATGTATAGTTAGGAACATCTATAATATCAGTGTTATCCAAGTGTGTCTCAGTAATACAAATTATATCATAACTATAAATAAAGTCTATAAATTCTGGAAATTTGAGTCTGTGTTTAAGGCCCCGAACATTAAGGGAAGCGATTTTTAGCTTACTGGCACAATCTGCTATTATGTCCGGAGTAGCGTTCCTCACATTTTCCTAGTTGGGTGTGCGGTCATTTCCGGCCGTGGTTGGATCGCGCTCGTCCCATGGCCTGGTAAACTGACTAAGCGCCAGTGCGGGTGATTGATTAGTTGCCTTAATGCGGGTCCGATCCTGTGGAGATGGTGCGTTAGCCCGTCGGCCTATTGGGACACGCGATCGACTGTGTGATCGTCCTCTGCGTAGGCGGCGAGGGCTCGGGCTGCTCCGTCGAACTGGCTCAATGGGAGGTCTTGGGGACATCACCGTATCTGGAAATCGCGAGTGGTCACTGCTTATTGGACCACCGGAATAGTTTTGCTCTGTGACGCTGACGAGGGAAGGTCGGCACGTTTGTTCATTGTCGTGATTCGGAGCACCCCCTGTGCAGCCCATCTGTGTCGCGTCACTCATATTTGCACGCGGAACTCGTGGTACTGATCCGGTAGTATTGTTGAAATTTTGTGTGGGTGGATTTTGAGGTATAGTTGTAGTATTTAGACGGCTTCCTTTCATAACAGTGTTCCAATTTGGGAAATAATCACGGATAACTCTGTTCCCAATCATGAGTTTGGCTGGATAGACGATTCGTACTTTACTTTCTGGGTTCTGGCTTTTTAGTGTTTTATATTCGGGCCACAGGGATTTGCGTGCATTGGATATTTCTTGTGGATAATCACGGTTGACACTAAAATGAGTGTTTTTCAGTTGTGTTGCATTGGACAGAATCTGTTCAGTGTCGGTATAATCACGAAATCGGACTATTATGCGTCGCTGTTGGTTCCGTTTGAACATTCCGAGTCTATGGGCCCTATCAATAACAATGTGATCGCGGATCCGCATAGTGTCACGTAGAAATGTCTTGATTGTATCGCAACACTCTTCACCCATGAGTTCGGGGAACCCGCCGAAAATGAGATTGTTTCTACGGGATCTTGCTTCAGCATCTGCGGACTTGTACTCAAGTAAGGTTATTCTACTGTCCTGATATTCTAGCGTTTTTTCAATTTCACTTACTTTGCAGCCGAGTTGTAGCACACTGTCGATTTTACGCCCGATGTCGACCATGTTCGATTCGTTTGTTGACATTTTCGAAAGTAGTAGTGACAGTTTATCATCAACACACAAATTTTTGAAATTTGATTCGTCTCCGGTGACCACACGTTGTCGTTTGCTGTTCCGGACAGTCTCGAAAGTACCATTTCCCCATGCATTCTGATTGCGCTGCGAAAATTCCGTTTCCGATCTCTCTTCGTTATCCATTGTTGTATTGCACAGTGAAGAAAACCGATTTTTAGTCAATATATACTGCGGATTAACGTTCATCACTTCCTAAGGGCATCCAATATACTCCATCAAATACTTTAATTGCAGAAAAATTGCTATGTCTTACGATTTCTTCGAAATATTTATTAATTTTATTTATTTGTAAGAGAGAAAAAAAAGTCCGCCATGTTAACCGGAAGCCCGCGCTTGAAGTATAAGAAGCGAATAGCTTGCTACATCAATCATATACATTTTAATTGCTGATCAGACTTAAACATTATTATAAAATAATATTATATCAAAAGATATATATACGACATGACGCACATGCCTTTTTGTCTCACCTGATTGTTTGAAAACGCGACAGTCGACATTATTACAACGATATTTGAACAGTACAAATATCGTACGTCGCCGCGACTGTCGCGCAAAATATCCAGTATCACTTCGTGTGTCGTGTGTCGCGGTCTGAAATAATAAGGGCGATATTTGAATAATAAAATATCGTGCGTCGCTTCGTGTTTCGTGCGTCGCCCTTTAAACGCGAGACACGACACACGAAGCGATACACGATATTTTGCGCGAAAGTCGCGGCGACGCACGATATTTGCGCGACAGTCGCGACGTACCTTGTGTAGGTAGCCCAAAAGTCGACATATCGTGTTAAATATATCGCGCGTCGCCGCGACTGTCGCGTAAAATATCTTGCGTCGCCGCGTGTCTAGTGTCGCCCTTGATGAAAGAAGGGCGAGAATATAGATGGCACTTTCCGGATTCCGTACATATCCGTTCACAATTGGTGTATATCTGTTACACTTACACGTATATTTCAAGGTTTTTGCTCAACTCACCAACAGTCGAAAATCGAACAAACAACGGCGTCTTCTTGCCAACAAACTCAAAAGGCTTGAGTTTTGTGTACCTGGTGACATCGTGTGTGCACTCAAAGTATCCATGAGCACCTGAAATGAAACCACATATGGCATGGTTGAACAACTGTAATGATCACAACAACATAATATTATGTTATCAATGTGTTAGCATTGCGTAAATATACTGTTACATAGGAATTTAATAGGCACAAGTGATGAAAATAGAATGCAATATATAACTATTTGGCAACAAAGAATTCTTTAAACGTTACAAATGTTACATGAATAACTATGTGTCATCATTGAAAAGTAATACTCTTGTTTAATCGAACTGTCAACAGAAATTACAGATATCCATTGTCATGTTATGCAGTAGGCATACACTAGTATGTCACCTGTTGGATAAACCATAAAGCACTTGCGTGAGTGTTATCAACTTAGTGTGTAAGAAGTGTTGCCAGTAGTCCAATTATAATCTTGCATTTTTATCATTCTAGATTTGTTCCAAGCAGTTGTAGCAGATGAAATTCGTGTATGCAGCTTTATGACGACAAATTATCCAGCGACCTTCTTAACATGTTAAATAGACATACATACTATGGTATAGTAAAGTCTAGTTGATTAAGGGTTTACGTTTGTGCAGAAAAAAATAAAGGACAAAAATTATAAGATATAAACAGCCGTGCAAAAATAAGAACACACCTTTAATCAGTAACGCCTTTGTCATTAATGCATGAACCGGTTGAACTGAGTCCATGGCATAAATTTACTCAAAAACACTTTATGTTAGCAGGAAAATTCTTGAAAAATTGAGTTTATTTCCATAAATCTATGCTAAGGAACTCATGGTATCCTTAAAGCTCGCCATGTGCTTTGTGTGCTCAGGTGAACTGAAAAAAAACGAGTGAACACATTTGATACATTGCAATAACGGGATTTGTCTTTTATAGCTCGGGTCTTCATAAAACCATATTAAGTGTCCAACTTTCAAAATATGACAGTCACACCCTTAGGATAATTCGGCACAATAAATTAATAATCCTGATTACCTCCCCCTTTCGCATGCACCACCCTCTCTGGGATCCTCTCCCTATTGAAATGTGCCATCTCATCAGTGTATACGAAATCCTGCATCAAAAGGGTCCCACGAGGTCCCACAGTCATTGAGGCGTTTTTGTCACCCACCGGGGAGCCGATACCGGTCGTCAATGTGTCTGGGCTCTGAAGATATATAGGAATTCTAGTATTTATAGTCATACCCATGTTTGTCAATGTCAACCATATATGGCTAGAGGTCGTTAGCCCTTTTTAAAGAAATGACGTTAATTGAAAATTAGGAAATAAAGTTATACGTAATTCAATGTCGATTCAAACTGTTACTGTGTGGTTATTTTCATACTAAGAACGTGCATTTATCCCTGAAACTGGTTCTCTTATGTGCTATATATTTGTTGACAAATCCATTTTACTATAACCGGAGTAACAGAAAAAGTACCGTACTCAAAAATGGTTTCATAAGACTGCATTTATTCAAATTATAACTCTAGTATATTGGTTATCAATGATGAATTTATGTAAATGGTGCACCTTAAAATGATAAGCGGGAAATATTAAGAATCTTTAATAATCAGTCACTAATGATCGACCACTCATGGGCTAAATGGGATCATTTTTAATTTCCCGTTAATGATTGCAAACTATTACTGGTCCTTACCAAGTCTGCACATGAGCTTACAAAAACATGATAAACATAAACATTTCATTAAAAAAAACCATATTGTATGTGTGCATACGCTTAACTAAATGAGCCTTGTTCTGATAAAACTGGGCTTAAAGCATGAGCGTAATGTGTCATCACAGATAAGCCTGTGCAATCCGCACAGGCTAATCAGGGACGACACTTTCCGCCTAAACTTTATTTTTGGTAAGGAGGGACTTCCTTGAAACTAAAAATACTATAAAAGCGGAAAGTGTCGTCCCTAATTAGCCTGTGCGGACTGCACAGGCTTATCTTGGACGGCACTTTACGCACATGCATTAAGCCCAGTTTTCTCAGAACGCGGCTAAAATGTTTTTGCATTTGCATCTCACAGAATTAAATGCTTCAGCTTTCGTTCATCTTTTGTTGTTCCAACTTATACCTGTCTAGGACAACTTCGTGCATCGTTTGAGAATATCTGCCTCAATATTAGCCCTCACGTTGTCACATGTTTATAATTGTTGTTTCCAAACGTATTTTTTGTGAAAGAAAACAGAAAAATGAACAGTCATTTTTGCATTTTCAATTGTGCTTTGTGGATTGTTTATATAAGTCATCGCACATTTCCAGTCGAACAATCATAAGATTAATGACGCTCACGCGACTGTATTGTTCGCTTGTCATGAAAAAGCAAAAACAGTATCATCAAGGTTTTGGGCACGAGTTGTTCTAAAATATATTTGAGTTAAAGACGATGTACTGCTGTATAAGTCTGAATAAACTATCTGTCTGTCAAAAAAATATGTGTTAAAATAGCTTTCTAGTAACATTTGTATTTACCACCTACGTTGATATTGTAAAATTGTGATATTGTAAAATTTACATGTGCAGATTATTCCGCATGATAGTGCAAATAGTCCATATCATTCCTAAAACATTTAAATTCAAGTATGTGTAGCTTTAAAATATGGGTATTTGTAGTGTTAACGTTTTTAAACAAAATATTATGTTTTAACAGTAACATCGTATATTCCAAAGCGGTGACAGAAAGTGGTTTCAATCACAATCCATTATGACTTAATAAGAAGATGGGTGTGTCAAACACAACTGAACATACAATATTTTTAAAATGATTCACTTATTTTTAAGAACAAAAAAAGCATGCACAACATTCAGTCTGCAAAATTGTGTATGATATTAAAGGCAACGATGAGTTACACAAGCGGAACACCTTCTGACATAAACCAAACTAATACAGAACTAAAAACACATGTATGTTATTTCTTAATGTTGTTAGCATATTCAAACAATATATTTAAAACCTAACGAATAATGGGTTCGGAATTGGTTTCGATAAAAATAACATTTTAAGTAAAACGCATAATCATATACACACAATTGCCAAGTTTCAATATTAAGCATCATTTGTTTGTGCCACTGGCGAACGAAAATTGCCAAGTTTGTCTTCAATTATTCACGCTCTCAATAAGTCAGTTGCGCTCGATAAGCCATTATTGGCTTTGGTACTACTTTAAAGGGGCCTTTTCACAAATTTTGGCATGTATTGAAGTTTGTCATTAGATGCTTTAAATTGATAATTGTAAACATGGATTTAAACAGCTCCAGTTAAAACAGGAATAAAATTTGAAAAAAAAGTAACCCTGAACTTGGCTCGAACCACCGACCCATGGAGTAAAAGTCTATCGCTTAGACCACTCGGCCATCCGTGCTAATACAATAAGTGATGTATTTTATACTTTATATAAGCAATCTTCGTTGTATCCCAAAATATAACGACAACAACAAAACTCTCCAAATTATTCTATCGTTTCGCGTTGCAACGCTAAAATAATTTTCAGGTGTTTAAATCGTCAAAAGATGCATATAATGGATATTTTAGAGCACGGGAAATGTTCAGTAGCCTCTAAACCTATAAGTTCGTGCACCTTAAACTTCAAAGTCATATATTTCATGAAAAATCATTAGACAATAACTAAACTTGATATTTACTTTATGATTTATCTTTTGTTTAACAAATAACGAGTGAAATATGTTGGTTGACAGACAATAATAATGGAGTTACGTACCTTTAAACATTCATGTATATCGTAGTCTGCGTCACACAGAATTACCCTATAAGATCGTGCACCGATTTTGTTGACGTCACAGCGAGGCCCTGGGATGTGTTTATAATAACCGACATATGTTTTTTGTGAATATGTGTTTATTTGTATTAAATATGTGTTTTTTTAGATGAATTTCGTGAATAAAATGTATTGAAAATAATGGATGAAACAAAACTGGTCTTCATAAAAACGAAATATGAACTGTGATAACTGTATTCAGAGGTCTAGATAAAGTGTATTTACTAACGGAAAATAGCTTAATAAAATTCTATTCACAATGGGGGCATAAAAGGCTGTCACCCCTTCTAATGGCAGTTGTTTTGTGACAAAATCTCAAATTGACGCAGCGAGAATCTTTATCGCAATAGGCCGGTCACGATCTTAACGTATGGTCTCGTGTCATCATTTGGGGGTAAAGTTTTCCGCAAACAGCATACTTTAACCGTATTGTAATGCAAAGTTCAGAGTGCACAACACAAATTCGAGACGGGCCTCCAAGGGAAACTACTCTTACAACATTTTACGATCAAAACATTGACAAACATAGCCGTCTGGTGAAGGAAATGTGCAGATTTTAAACATCTTTTTAGGCTATTTCTTTGGAACGAGGTCAGAAAAACGAACATTATATCATATTTATTGTTTTTTCATCATGATTAATAACTTATCGGCTGTGGAAATTCTCGCGTTAAAAACTGAACAGTTTACGGGCACGTGCGTTCGAATGTTGCTTAGAAGTTTACGTCATAAAAGTGTACACGATCTTATAGGGCTGCACGAAGTTATAGGAATAGAGGATATTACTGTTTCCTCACAAATACCATAACTAAAACGAAAATTTGCAAATCTGAAACTTTTCTAAAGTGTTCTTAATTAACCAAAAAGTGAAAAGGCCCCTTTAAATACCCGGGGTGCGGAATATATACTTTAAAGTACCCCGGAGTAAGGCCGGGTGCCTTTAAGCTTACTTTCCGCGCCCCGGCTAATTGTAGTGTATTTAAAAGTACCGGGATACTTATAATTAGTACCTGAGCAGACAACGACCAATTGAGCCTTAATGTCAATTGCAGCAACACTCACCCATTGAGTCCGTTTAAACTCCTCCAGTTGGTTCGCAGCCGTGTCTCTGTCTGCCATGTTTTTCTTTGTAGATTGTCAATCCTAGAATCAACACCGACACTGAAAAGTTATATATTAAGTTGAACAATATCAGGTCTTTAAATTATGTTTACGTTTACGCAAAACTTTCTAAAATGAGTACTGCTTAAGTAAATATGTTCACATCGTGCAATATTATTCCTATAGTTTATTTCATGCAATTTTCAGATTCTGTGTTAATTGTTTCTGCATTTTCCGACAGTTTTCAGTGCGCGCGTATTAAGCTAATGTTTATGATTTGAATGTAGGATGCTGATTTTTTCACACATGTGATTGCCTTCGATGTGCGCGTGATGTTCTCAAATATTCAAGGCTCTGAATGTTTTACAGTATGCGTCTGATAGACTTTAAGTACACAGGTAAACATCTTTTAAGCTCACGTAGCCATAATATGGTGCAGTTGCATAGGTCACTCGGTCATTTAGAGTGTTAAAGTTGCAATTTTCAACTACGTGTATAAAGATATGTACAATCAAAAAGTATAGACCAGAGAATAAACTAAGTCAAAAAAGGGGCGCTTCGGCGTTACAAAAACTAGTGTTTTTTGGCGAGGTATTCTTAAACCAGAGTCTTGCATAAACACCGCGATTTATATATATATATATATATATATTATTCAAATAAATCACACATATAAAAGAGAGTTGTTTTTAGACATGCGCGCTCGACTTATCTTGGCGTATATCGATGAGCATTTTGTGTATGTGACCTTAATATATTATTATCCGAAAACAAGTTGCACTTTGATTTCGATAGAAGCTACAATATAATTTAAACCATATTACTCGAATCTGATTGTCACGAGGCATTCAGCCGACACAGTCTATTTTGGGGTTTAGATTTAACGGTCAACAATTTCTTGTATTTTTTATTGAACTTTACATATTTTGAATTTCGCCGGCGTTTTAAATTTCGTGTGGCAGTGTCTAATTTGTCGTCTGCGATTTCTCTGTGTCAGTGTAAATTTAGGAAGTATGTTTGTTGTAACATCATTTAGTCATTTTTTTACCCAAGTAAACACGCTTAAATATTAACCAGTTGTCACTAACGCCGCCGTCTTCCTTTTAGTACGCTTATTTAAAAGACACATCGCTATCATTTAATTTATGGAATTTCAAGTGTAAAAATACAAATAAATGCTTATTCAAAGTTATATTAAACGCAAAAGAACCTAATTTTATGAATGTGAAGACATATTTGATGGTTAACATATGTAATAGTATAAAAATATATCTGCAACATTAAACCTTACAAATAAGTTAACAACAAGAAACGTGGACATACCATTAAACTGGATTTTTATCGTTTTTAGAAATTAATGTATTTAAATTTAAATCAATGTCCAATCTAAAACAAGATTATATAGGCAACCTACACGCAGATTTCAGCACAAAAGCTTCAACAGAGGAGCATATGAGTTGTATGCGACTCATTTCGAATATCATATTCATGATGAAGTTGCAGAGCGGATAGGAAATTACATGACTTTTGACCTGAAATTGTGGCCTTGACTGTTTATCGAGGAGCACGAGAGTTGAATGCAAATCATAGTCTTGTCATGGAGAATTATAATCAAATTTATTATTAATTGTTTCACAGGCATGTACACGTTATAGAGAAAAATACGCAATCTGGATTTGCAGTCCAAACCTGTAACATGGCTTGCTTAGCTGATGATGAAAACATGGCATTCATAAATTAGAAAGAAAATAAAGATCCAACAAATTATTGTCTTGTTGTCCATCAAAACTTTCTTAATGTCTTAAAGAAAGTGGGTTACGCAGCCAAAGTTGCATTAATGTAGAAAAGATGATTTGAGGTTTTAAGAGTCACAGTTGATGCATACGATTCTAGAGTTCGAATTACCTATAAGCTAAAAAAGAATATAAGGATCGACTCGAATGCTGTGAAACATGTGTCCTGAATCATATCGATTATAAAAGTATATACAATACAAATGTATATTTTCAATACCACAGGCGGAAACAGGAATTTGCCTTTATATATGCGAGTATAATTTGAAACACACGCAGTAATACATTAAAATGTCAACAGTTAGAATTTTATTATTTTAGCATAATATTGTTTAAATAAACGTGTTCAGAAAGTTATCGGAAAGAAACAGTTGGGTAAAATCGAAATCTGCTGATAACTAAATGGGATTAACAAACATGACGTTAGATTATTCTTCATTATTTACAATCCACACCCAATCTAGGTTCACCTCAAGAATGCAGAGTTAGATGGAACCGAATTTCATAATCTAAAACAATTAAGTTAGTGGCTTTATCAAGAAAGATCCAGTTATGTTTAGCAAATATTTCTGAAGAATTGTATGACTTTATTAATCAAGACCCAAAAACGCCTCCATAATGCGTTATCTAAATGGCCTCCATTTTGTCGAATGTTTCAAATGTTACTGACTATTCTTATGATTCTTTCAGAAAGAAACACTTGAACGATAAAGTAAATCGTTGCTGTATGACATGCGTGAAATTTAACGACTCCATTAAACGCCACACACCTTTGTAGTGAAGACATGAAGTCTATGAACGAAAAGACATAATGAAGTTGCCAGGTTCCATGTTAACATTTAAGGCTTCAATGCCATGTAAGGTACACAGGGATCAGAACCCTTTAATACAGTGTTCGTCAAGCACACAAGGAACTGCTGGGTTAGTCTAATCGGATTTTTGAGAACCTAGAAATGAAGAGTACAATGAGGCAATATTTCTAGGATGCAACATATAAAGGTATATCTTTAATTTAAGAGGGTTTGCCACCTTAGCAAATTTGGGAATCTTGCCTAATTTGTATAAATCCAAAATGGCCGCCAGACGCAAAGGTCAATTTTCCGCATCTACATTTATCAAATAGTATAGCTTGAATGGTGTCTTTTCTAGGGGTTTTAGGTATGCTGAATCCATTTCTGATGTTAATATTATGATACAGTGTATCAAAATGAAGAAATCAGTTCAACAGTTCAGTGGCATTGACCATCTAAGTAATCAAATATTGCTTTAAGTGGAAAGCAATACGCAAAGCAGTGTACTATACTCAAGTGTGATTGCATGTTCGTTAAAGGTGCCTTTTCACAGATTTTGGCATTTTTTAACTTATTCATTAAATGCTTTATATCGATAAATGTAACCATTGGATCGTAAAAGCTCCAGTAAAAAATCAAGAATAAAATTAAAAAAAGGAAAAGAACATTGCCCGGACCAGGTTGCGAACCAGTGACCCCTGGAGTCCTGCCAGAGTCCTGAAGTAAAAACGCTTTAGCCTACTGAGCTATTCCGCCGAGTACACTTACTTGACGTATTTTATACCTTATATAAACAATCTTCGTAGTTTCACAAAATTTAACGACAAAAACAGAACTCTCCAAATTATTCAATCGTTTCGCGTTGCAACGCTTTATAATTTTTAGGTTTTAAAATCGTCAAAAGATGCATATAATGGCTATATTAGACCATGGTAAATGTTCAGTATTACTGTTTCCTCACAAATATCATAACTAAAACGAAAATTTGCGAATCTGAAACAACTTTTTTCAATTTTGTCAATTTACCAAAGCGTGAAAAGATCCCTTTAATACCATTGTATATAATTATCGTACTTTGCTAATTATCTCAAAATCAACAAGATGTGTTTATGTCACACTATGTCTATATTTGACCTTTGACCTTGAAGGATGACCTTGAGGTAATAAGTGTTATATGTACGATCACATGTGAGCATTCATATGGGCCGCGCTCTGTGAAAAGGCGTTTAAATGCAGGCTAATCAGGGACGTCACTTTCCGCCTCAACTGCATTTTTGCTAAGAAGAGACTTTCTTTAAACGATAAAATATCATAAAAGCGGAAAGTGTCGTCCCTGATTACCCTGTGCGGACTTCACAGGCTAATCTGGGACGACACTTTATCCACAAGCATTAAACCCCCTTTTCACAAAGCACGGCCCATAGATGCTATATTGATTTTGTTATAAATGAATGTTTTTCTTTTACCTTTCTCTCCTTGGGCTTGCTCATGTCGCCACTCCTTTTACTTCCATTTAGGACGAAACGTTCAGTTTAATACACCGCGACAACATGTTTGAAATTGAACATCAGTAGAGGTTTAAAAGATACATGACAACCTGAAATTTTATAAATTACTTTGGACAACGTTGCCACGACACATAACCACGGTTTAAGTAAATTGATTAAAATAAGTATCGGTACCGTCTGTATAGAAATGTTCAGCTACCGGGTCACTGTGCTGTGTGCGAATACGCGACAGATTCAACAGATGTTGACAACGGTGACGCCGAAAATGCATGACGTCATATACGTACATAATAAAACATCGTGAAAAAAAATGGCCAATGATGAAGACCGTGAGGTCGAAAGCTTCGGCATAAAATAAATACAGCGTTTTCGTTTAAATAATACAAGGCTTAAAGAGACTTTGTTATATAACATTTTCATGGTGACAACTAAAATAACGGAAAACGTTGCTTTTGCGCGACTGAAGAAACTGACTGAGAAGATATGTCGGTATGAAAGTCACATATATTTTTTGAAAGAATGCGTCAATGGTGAAATAGTTCCAAAAGGATTTAAATTCAACAAATGAAGAAGAAAATGGTCGCCTTGCTAAAGTCCTGCATAGAACATCACTTCACTTAATGTCGGAGGGTATTGCTGTTTGTGACCGGGTTTTGCGTGAAGTAAACAACTAGAAAACGGAATATTTAAGTAAGATGTCTTCCTCAATTACTAAACATAAATTCGAAAAACTACAGAAAGAACTTGAACCATTTTCACTTGTTACAAAAATTGAACTTTTAAGAACAAAGAAAAAGAAAAAAGTTAACACACATTCTTAAGAACAGTTTAATGCTTGAAGATAAGACTGTCGCTACGGACAAACCGGAAGTGCAGTGTAACCACATCGGAACAAATTAAATGACTGCAGAACGCGTCCATGTCGGCGCAGAGGAACCGAAAGTGGGATGTTATGGTTCAGAAAGACTTTCTATGCCTACAAAAAACATGCATGTGTTGTTAGACAAGCCCGAAGTGCAACGCTGCTATACAGGAAACGGTTCAACGTCTAAAAATTGTGTTATCGTCACTAAGGGATCGTCGGTCCAACCGGATGTAGTGACTAATCTGTCTAAGAAGCAACTTACCGCCTCACAAATTAGAGATCTATCTAAGGGATTGAAATTTGTTCAAACAAGAAGAGTCGTTGACAAAGGCAAGTTGTTGACGGACCTCACTGCATGGGAACGTCGCATGCGTCTCCGAGAATATTTCTACTCTGGAGAGAAAGACGGGCATCCTAATGAAGAGAAACCGTACAGAAAGAAGACGCCGTCAACATGGACTCCAAAAGCAGGCCGCGATAAATGGTTGGATGCGTATATCAAGGCTGTAAAGGATGACATCATCAAGGGTCTAAAAAGAAAGATTAAGCTCAATATGAGTAAATCTGAAGAATACGCTCTAAAACAACTTCTTAACGACGATGAAATTGTCATTCGTACTGCTGATAAAGGTTCTGGTATAGTCGTAATTGATAGCACAGATTACATAAAAAATTAAAAGGTGAAATGTCCGATAGCGACACATATGCAGAAGTTACCGACGACAAAACAATATCAGTGAAAAACAAGGTAAAACAGGTGGTAGACAACCTGTACAAAAGAGGTTCCATAGACAAGGATCTAAGACAATACATGACAGGGTAAGATGGCACTGCCGGTAAGCTTCAAGGGAACCCGAAGTTACATAAGCCAGGAATGCCGTTACGCACCATTATGAATGGTAGAAGCCACCCGACAGAGAAAATGGCGGAAATTGTTGAGGACCAG
The DNA here is from genome assembly GCF_020536995.1 of Dreissena polymorpha. NCBI lineage: Eukaryota > Metazoa > Mollusca > Bivalvia > Myida > Dreissenidae > Dreissena > Dreissena polymorpha. The sequence goes on along the minus strand of NC_068367.1, from coordinate 71,020,433 downwards.
TTTGGAAGCCATGTGATGTCACTTCCGTCGTTTGTAAGAGACACTATGGACTTCTTAAACTAAATACAAAAAGTGAAACAACCTCTTCCAGAAGGTACGCTAATATTCTGTTTAGATGTGAAGGCGCTGTATCCGAGTGTCACGAGAGATGAGGTCCGTGCTGCGGCTATAGAGGCTTAAAACAGGCGAACGGACCCGGAATTTCCTACGGAGGACGTCATCGTGATGATGGACACTGTGTTGGAAAACAACACCTTCTCCTTCAACGACGAACACTTTAAACAGACGGAAGGGACGGCAATTTGCTCATGCCTCGGGCTGAACTATGTCTCAACCTACATGGTTGCTTGGGAAGATAAACTGTTCCGGCGGTCGGAAAAGCAACCGCTCGCATACTTCCGGTTTGTTGATGATGTGTGGGGCTTATGGACGCATGGTGTCGAGGCACTTAACACTTTCCACACACAAGGAAATGAAATCAACCCTCGCATTAAACTCGAGCTCCGCTATTCTTCTTCTTCTTTCAGATTCGCAATTTTTTCTTGAAGTAATGATATTTGTGATGACATAGTAATACTGAACATTTACCTTGCTCTAAAATATTCATTATGTGCATCTTTTGACGATTTAAAAACCTGAAAATTATAAAGCGTTGCAACGCGAAACGATTGAATAATTTGGAAAATTCTGTTGTTGTCGTTGTATTTTTTGATACTACGAGGATTACATATATGACGTTAAAAATACATTAGAAATGGTATAAGAGCGGATGGTCTAGTGGATAGAGCGGTTGACTTTTGCTCCATGGATCCAGTGGTCAGTGGTTCGAGCCCCGTTGAGGCTTACTTTTTTTAAATTCTTTAGACCCAGTGTTTACATTTATCAATATAAAGCATTTAATGACAAACTTCAAAACATGCCAAAATCTGTGAAATAGCCCCTTTCAAGAAAGACATCCATATGAAAGCATAAGATTTCTTTTCAGTACATATGTAATCCATCATTTATAGGTTATCCAAATTATTTACGAGCAACATTAATGTCCAGCCTATTGATACATCAATTAGAAGGTTTTTTCGTTGCTGGTATTGTTTTGCCTTTTAAATACCTTTTATAATGCTTTATCAAATAAATTATCGGCATAACAAACTGCATACAGTGCAAACAACAATTTTATCATATTTATATTGGCTTACAAAAACGCGTTTGAAGGGCGCAAAACGTTGGTTTCATATTGCTTAACAGGGTTCTAGATATAATATAAATAACTGTTATATAATTATATTCAGATAAAGTTCACACTGTTACTTTTAAGCATGTGTAATATGATTTAAACAAAACGCACGAAATGCACGTTGAACCGTAGAATCGAACAACTCATAACTCAACCTTGGGAACTCAGCGTTATATTCAAAATCGTTATTCCAAGCGAATATTCATCAAATATACGTATATATAAAATATTTATGTAATATTAAAACATTTATTTATGGCCAGCTTGAAGTATAAGAAGCGAATAGCTTGCTTCATCAATCATATACATTTTAATTGCTGATCAGACTTAAACATTATTATAAAATAATATTATATCAAAAGATATATATACGACATGATGCACATGCCTTTTTGTCTCACCTGATTGTTTGAAAACGCGACAGTCGACAGGCGATATTATTACAACGATATTTGAACAGTACAAATATCGTACGTCGCCGCGACTGTCGAGCAAAATATCCAGTATCACTTCGTGTGTCGTGTGTCGCGGTCTGAAATAATAAGGGCGATATTTGAATAATAAAATATCGTGCGTCGCTTCGTGTTTCGTGCGTCGCCCTTTGAACGCGAGACACGACACACGAAGCGATACACGATATTTTGCGCGAAAGTCGCGGCGACGCACGATATTTGCGCGACAGTCGCGACGTACCTTGTGTAGGTAGCCCAAAAGTCGACATATCGTGTTAAATATATCGTGCGTCGCCGCGACTGTCGCGTAAAATTTCTTGCGTCGCCGCGTGTCTAGTGTCGCCCTTGATGAAAGAAGGGCGAGAATATAGATGGCACTTTCCGGATTCCGTACATAATCGTTCACAATTGGTGTATATCTGTTACACTTACACGTATATTTCAAGGTTTTTGCTCAACTCACCAACAGTCGAAAATCGAACAAACAACGGCGTCTTCTTGCCAACAAACTCAAAAGGCTTGAGTTTTGTGTACCTGGTGACATCGTGTGTGCACTCAAAGTATCCATGAGCACCTGAAATGAAACCACATAAGGCATGGTTGAACAACTGTAATGATCACAACAACATAATATTATGTTATCAATGTGTTAGCATTGCGTAAATATACTGTTACATAGGAATTTAATAGGCACAAGTGATGAAAATAGAATGTAATATATAACTATTTGGCAACAAAGAATTCTTTAAACGTTACAAATGTTACATGAATAACTATGTGTCATCATTGAAAAAAAACCTCTTGTTTAAGCGAACTGTCAACAGAAATTACAGATATCCATTGTCATGTTATGCAGTAGGCATACACTAGTATGTTGGATAAACCATAAAGCACTTGCGTGAGTGTTATCAACTTAGTGTGAAAGGAGTGTTGCCAGTAGTCCAATTATGATCTTGCATTTTTATCATTCTAGATTTTTTTCCAAGCAGTTGTAGCAGATGAAATCCGTGTATGCAGCTTTATGACGACAAATTATCCAGCGACCTACTTAACATGTTAAATAGACATACATACTATGGTATAGTAAAGTCTAGTTGATTAAGGGTTTACGTTTGTGCAGAAAAAAAATAAAGGACAAAAATGATAAGATATTAACAGTCGTGCAAAAAACAGAACACACCTTTAATCAGTAACGCCTTTGTCATTAATACATGAACCGGTTGAACTGAGTCCATGGCATAAATTTACTCAAAAACACTTTATGTTAGCAGGAAAATTCTTGAAAAATTGAGTTTATTTCCATAAATCTATGCTAAGGAACTCATGGTATCCTTAAAGCTCGCCATGTGCTTTGTGTGCTCAGGTGAACTAAAAAAAAACGAGTGAACACATTTGATACATTGCAATAACGGGATTTGTCTTTTATAGCTCGGGTCTTCATAAAACCATATTAAGTGTCCAACTTTCAAAATATGACAGTCACACCCTTAGGATAATTCGGCATAATAAATTAATAATCCTGATTACCTCCCCCTTTCGCATGCACCACCCTCTCTGGGATCCTCTCCCTATTGAAGTGTGCCATCTCATCAGTGTATACGAAATCCTGCATCAAAAGGGGCCCACGAGGTCCCACAGTCATTGAGGCGTTTTTGTCACCCACCGGGGAGCCGATACCGGTCGTCAATGTGTCTGGGCTCTGAAGATATATAGGAATTCTAGTATTTATAGTCATACCCATGTTTGTCAATGTCAACCATATATGGCTAGAGGTCGTTAGCCCTTTTTAAAGAAATGACGTTAATTGAAAATTAGGAAATAAAGTTATACTTAATTCAATGTCGATTCAAACTGTTACTGTGTGGTTATTTTCATACTAAGAACGTGCATTTATCCCTGAAACTGGTTCTCTTATGTGCTATATATTTGTTGACAATTCCATTTTACTATAACCGTATAACCGGAGTAACAGAAAAAGTACCGTACTCAAAAATGGTTTCATAAGACTGCATTAATTCAAATTATAACTCTAGTATATTGGTTATCAATGATGAATTTATGTAAATGGTGCACCTTAAAATGATAAGCGGAAAATATTAAGAATCTTAAATAATCAATCACTAATGATCGACCATCCATGGGCTAAATGGGGATCATTTTTAATTTCCCGTTAATGATTGCAAACCATTACTGGTCCTTACCAAGTCTGCACATGAGCTTACAAAAACATGATAAACATAAACATTTCATTAAAAAAAAACTATTGTATGTGTGCATACGCTTAACTAAATGAGCCTTGTTCTGATAAAACTGGGCTTAAAGCATGAGCGTAATGTGTCAACACAGATTAGCCTGTGCAATCCGCACAGGCTAATCAGGGACGACACTTTCCGCCTAAACTTTATTTTTGGTAAGGAAGGACTTCCTTGAAACTAAAAATACTATAAAAGCGGAAAGTGTCGTCCCTAATTAGCCTGTGCGGACTGCACAGGCTTATCTTGGACGGCACTTTACGCACATGCATTAAGCCCAGTTTTCTCAGAACGCGGCTAAAATGTTTTTGCATTTGCATCTCACAGAATTAAATGCTTCAGCTTTCGTTCATCTTTTGTTGTTCTAACTTATTCCTGTCTAGGACAACTTCGTGCATCGTTTGAGAATATCTGCCTCAATATTAGCCCTCACGTTGTCACATGTTTATAATTGTTGTTTCCAAACGTATTTTTTGTGAAAGAAAACAGAAAAATGAACAGTCATTTTTGCATTTTCAATTGTGCTTTGTGGATTGTTTATATAACTCATCGCACATTTCCAGTCGAACAATCATAAGATTAATGACGCTCACGCGACTGTATTGTTCGCTTGTCATGAAAAAGCAAAAACAGTATCATCAAGGTTTTGGGCACGAGTTGTTCTAAAATATATTTGAGTTAAAGACGATGTACTGTTGTATAAGTCTGAATAAATTATCTGTCTGTCTAAAAAATATGTGTTAAAATAGCTTTCTAGTAACATTTGTATTTACCACCTACGCTGATATTGTAAAATTGTGATATTGTAAAATTTACATGTGCAGATTATTCCGCATGATAGTGCAAATAGTCCATATCATTCCTAAAACATTTAAATTCAAGTATGTGTTGCTTTAAAATATGGGTATTTGTAGTGTTAACGTTTTTAAACAAAATATTATGTTTTAACAGTAACATCGTATATTCCAAAGCGGTGACAGAAAGTGGTTTCAATCACAATCCATTATGACTTAATAAGAAGATGGGTGTGTCAAACACAACTGAACATACAATATTTTTAAAATGATTCACGTATTTTTAAGAACAAAAAAAGCATGCACAACATTCAGTCTGCAAAATGTTGTATGATATTAAAGGCAACGATGAGTTACACAAGCGGAACACCTTCTGACATAAACCAAACTAATACAGAACTAAAAACACATGTATGTTATTTCTTAATGTTGTTAGCATGTTCAAACAATATATTTAAAACCTAACGAAAAATGGGTTCGGAATTGGTTTCGATAAAAAATAACATTTTAAGTAAAACGCATAATCATATACACACAATTGCCAAGTTTCAATATTAAGCATCATTTGTTTGTGCCACTGGCGAACGAAAATTGTCAAGTTTGTCTTCAATTATTCACGCTCTCAATAAGTCAGTTGCGCTCGATAAGCCATTATTGGCTTTGGTACTACTTTAAAGGGGCCTTTTCACAGATTTTGGCATGTATTGAAGTTTGTCATTAGATGCTTTAAATTGATAATTGTAAACATGGATTTAAACAGCTCCAGTTAAAACAGGAATAAAATTTGAAAAAAAGTAACCCTGAACTTGGCTCGAACCACCGACCCATGGAGTAAAAGTCTATCGCTTAGACCACTCGGCCATCCGTGCTTATACAATAAGTGATGTATTTTATACTTTATATAAGCAATCTTCGTTGTATCCCAAAATATAACGACAACAACAAAACTCTCCAAATTATTCTATCGTTTCGCGTTGCAACGCTAAAATAATTTTCAGATGTTTAAATCGTCAAAAGATGCATATAATGGATATTTTAGAGCACGGGAAATGTTCAGTATTACTGTTTCCTCACAAATACCATAACTTAAACGAAAATTTGCAAATCTGAAACTTTTCTAAAGTGTTCTTAATTAACCAAAAAGTGAAAAGGCCCCTTTAAATACACGGGGTGCGGAAAATATACTTTAAAGTACCCCGGAGTAAGGCCGGGTGCCTTTAAGCGTACTTTCCGCACCCCGGCTAATTGTAGTGTATTTAAAAGTACCGGGATAATTATAATTAGTACCTGAGCAGACAACGACCAATTGAGCCTTAATGTCAATTGCAGCAACACTCACCCATTGAGTCCGTTTAAACTCCTCCAGTTGGTTTGCAGCCGTGTCTCTGTCTGCCATGTTTTTCTTTGTAGATTGTCAATCCTAGAATCAACACCGACACTGAAAAGTTATATATTAAGTTGAACAATATCAGGTCTTTAAATTATGTTTACGTTTACGCAAAACTTTCTAAAATGAGTACTGCTTAAGTAAATATGTTCACATCGTGCAATATTATTCCTATAGTTTATTTCATGCAATTTTCAGATTCTGCGTTAATTGTTTCTGCATTTTCCGACATTTTTTTCACACATGTGATTGCCTTCGATGTGCGCGTGATGTTCTCAAATATTCAAGGCTCTGAATGTTTTACAGTATGTGTCTGATAGACTTTAAGTACACAGGTAAACATCTTTTAAGCTCACGTAGCCATAATATGGTGCAGTTGCATAGGTCACTCGGTCATTTAGAGTGTTAAAGTTGCAATTTTCAACTACGTATATAAAGATATGTACAATCAAAAAGTATAGACCCGAGAATAAACTAAGTCAAAAAATGGAAAGGGGCGCTTCGGCGTTACAAAAACTAGTGTTTTTTGGCGAGGTATTCTTAAACCAGAGTCTTGCATAAACACCGCGATTTATATATATATATATATATATATATATATATATATATATATATATATATATATATATATATATATATATATATATATATATATATATATATTATTCAAATAAATCACACTAATAAAAGAGAGTTGTTTTTAGACATGCGCGCTCGACTTATCTTGGCGTATATCGATGAGCATTTTGTGTATGTGACCTTAATATATTATTATCCGAAAACAAGTTGCACTTTGATTTCGATAGAAGCTACAATATAATTTAAACCATATTACTCGAATCTGATTGTCACGAGGCATTCAGCCGACACAGTCTATTTTGGGGTTTAGATTTAACGGTCAACAATTTCTTGTATTTTTTATTGAACTTTACATATTTTGAATTTCGCCGGCGTTTTAAATTTCGTGTGGCAGTGTCTAATTTGTCGTCTGCGATTTCTCTGTGTCAGTGTAAATTTAGGAAGTATGTTTGTTGTAACATCATTTAGTCATTGTTTTACCCAAGTAAACACGCTTAAATATTAACCAGTTGTCACTAACGCCGCCGTCTTCCTTTTAGTACGCTTATTTAAAAGACACATCGCTATCATTTAATGTATGGAATTTCAAGTGTAAAAATACAAATAAATGCTTATTCAAAGTTATATTAAACGCAAAAGAACCTAATTTTATGAATGTGAAGACATATTTGATGGTTAACATATGTAATAGTATAAAAAAATATCTGCAACATTAAACCTTACAAATAAGTTAACAACAAGAAACGTGGACATACCATTAAACTGGATTTTTATCGTTTTTAGAAATTAATGTATTTAAATTTAAATCAATGTCCAATCTAAAACAAGATTATATAGGCAACCTACACGCAGATTTCAGCACAAAAGCTTCAACAGAGGAGCATATGAGTTGTATGCGACTCATTTCGAATATCATATTCATGATGAAGTTACAGAGCGGATAGGAAATTACATGACTTTTGACCTGAAATTGTGGCCTTGACTGTTTATCGAGGAGCACGAGAGTTGAATGCAAATCATAGTCTTGTCATGGAGAATTATAATCAAATTTATTATTAATTGTTTCACAGGCATGTACACGTTATAGAGAAAAATACGCAATCTGGATTTGCAGTCCAAACCTGTAACATGGCTTGCTTAGCTGATGATGAAAACATGGCATTCATAAATTAGAAAGAAAATAAAGATCCAACAAATTATTGTCTTGTTGTCCATCAAAACTTTCTTAATGTCTTAAAGAAAGTGGGTTACGCAGCCAAAGTTGCATTAATGTAGAAAAGATGATTTGAGGTTTTAAGAGTCACAGTTGATGCATACGATTCTAGAGTTCGAATTACCTATAAGCTAAAAAAGAATATAAGGATCGACTCGAATGCTGTGAAACATGTGTCCTGAATCATATCGATTATAAAAGTATATACAATACAAATGTATATTTTCAATACCACAGGCGGAAACAGGAATTTGCCTTTATATATGCGAGTATAATTTGAAACACACGCAGTAATACATTAAAATGTCAACAGTTAGAATTTTATTATTTTAGCATAATATTGTTTAAATAAACGTGTTCAGAAAGTTATCGGAAAGAAACAGTTGGGTAAAATCGAAATCTGCTGATAACTAAATGGGATTAACAAACATGACGTTAGATTATTCTTCATTATTTACAATCCACACCCAATCTAGGTTCACCTCAAGAATGCAGAGTTAGATGGAACCGAATTTCATAATCTAAAACAATTAAGTTAGTGGCTTTATCAAGAAAGATCCAGTTATGTTTAGCAAATATTTCTGAAGAATTGTATGACTTTATTAATCAAGACCCAAAAACGCCTCCATAATGCGTTATCTAAATGGCCTCCATTTTGTCGAATGTTTCAAATGTTACTGACTATTCTTATGATTCTTTCAGAAAGAAACACTTGAACGATAAAGTAAATCGTTGCTGTATGACATGCGTGAAATTTAACGACTCCATTAAACGACACACACCTTTGTAGTGAAGACATGAAGTCTATGAACGAAAAGACATAATGAAGTTGCCAGGTTCCAAGTTAACATTTAAGGCTTCAATGCCATGTAAGGTACACAAGGATCAGAACCCTTTAATACAGTGTTCGTCAAGCACACAAGGAACTGCTGGGTTAGTCTAATCGGATTTCTGAGAACCTAGAAATGAAGAGTACAATGAGGCAATATTTCAAGGATGCAACATATAAAGGTATATCTTTAATTTAAGAGGGTTTGCCACCTTAGCAAATTTGGGAATCTTGCCTAATTTGCATAAATCCAAAATGGCCGCCAGACGCAAAGGTCAATTTTCCGCATCTACATTTATCAAATAGTATAGCTTGTATGGTGTCTTTTCTAGGGGTTTTAGGTATGCTAAATCCATTTCTGATGTTAATATTATGATACAGTGTATCAAAATGAAGAAATCAGTTCAACAGTTCAGTGGCATTGACCATCTAAGTAATCAAATATTGCTTTAAGTGGAAAGCAATACGCAAAGCAGTGTACTATACTCTAGTGTGATTGCATGTTCGTTAATACCATTGTATATAATTATCGTACTTTGCTAATAATCTCAAAATCAACAAGATGTGTTTGTGTGACACTATGTCCCCATATATTTGACTTTTGACCTTGAAGGATGACCTTGAGGTAATAAGTGTTATATGTACGATCACATGTGAGCATTCATATGGGCCGCGCTCTGTGAAAAGGCGTTTAAATGCAGGCTAATCAGGGACGTCACTTTCCGCCTCAACTGCATTTTTGCTAAGAAGAGACTTTCTTTAAACGATAAAATATCATAAAAGCGGAAAGTGTCGTCCCTGATTACCCTGTGCGGACTTCACTGGCTAATCTGGGACGACACTTTATCCACAAGCATTAAACCCCCTTTTCACAAAGCACGGCCCATAGATACTATATTGATTTTGTTATAAATGAATGTTTTTCTTTTTACCTTTCTCTCCTTGGGCTTGCTCATGTCGCCACTCCTTTTACTTCCATTTAGGACGAAACGTTCAGTTTAATACACCGCGACAACATGTTTGAAATTGAACATCAGTAGAGGTTTAAAAGATACATGGCAACCTGAAATTTTATAAATTACTTTGGACAACGTTGCCACGACACATAACCACGGTTTAAGTAAATTCGATTAAAATAAGTATCGGTACCGTCTGTATAGAAATGTTCAGCTACCGGGTCACTGTGCTGTGTGCGAATACGCGACAGATTCAACAGATGTTGACAACGGTGACGCCGAAAATGCATGACGTCTTATACGTACATAATAAAACATCGTGAAAAAAAATGGCCAATGATGAAGACCGTGAGGTCGAAAGCTTCGGCATAAAATAAATACAGCGTTTTCGTTTAAATAATACAAGGCTTGAAGAGACTTTGTTATATAACATTTTCATGGTGACAACTCAAATAACGGAAAACGTTGCTTTTGCGCGACTGAAGAAACTGACTGAGAAGATATGTCGGTATGAAAGTCACATATATTTTTTGAAAGAATGCGTCAATGGTGCAATAGTTCCAAAAGGATTTAAATTCAACAAATGAAGAAGAAAATGGTCGCCTTGCTAAAGTCCTGCATAGAACATCACTTCACTTAATGTCGGAGGGTATTGCTGTTTGTGACCGGGTTTTGCGTGAAGTAAACAACTAGAAAACGGAATATTTAAGTAAGATGTCTTCCTCAATTACTAAACATAAATTCGAAAAACTACAGAAAGAACTTGAACCATTTTCACTTGTTACAAAAATTGAACTTTTAAGAACAAAGAAAAAGAAAAAAGTTAACACACATTCTTAAGAACAGTTTAATGCTTGAAGATAAGACTGTCGCTACGGACAAACCGGAAGTGCAGTGTAACCACATCGGAACAAATTAAATGACTGCAGAACGCGTCCATGTCGGCGCAGAGGAACCGAAAGTGGGATGTTATGGTTCAGAAAGACTTTCTATGCCTACAAAAAACATGCATGTGTTGTTAGACAAGCCCGAAGTGCAACGCTGCTATACAGGAAACGGTTCAACGTCTAAAAATTTTGTTATCGTCACTGAGGGATCGTCGGTCCAACCGGATGTAGTGACTAACCTGTCTAAGAAGCAACTTACCACCTCACAAATTAAAGATCTATCTAAGGGATTGAAATTTGTTCAAACAAGAAGAGTCGTTGACAAAGGCAAGTTGTTGACGGACCTCAATGCATGGGAACGTCGCATGCGTCTCCGAGAATATTTCTACTCTGGAGAGAAAGACGGGCATCCTAATAAAGAGAAACCGTACAGAAAGAAGACGCCGTCAACATGGACTCCAAAAACAGGCCGCGATAAATGGTTGGATGCGTATATCAAGGCTGTAAAGGATGACATCATCAAGGGTCTAAAAAGAAAGATTAAGCTCAATATGAGTAAATCTGAAGAATACGCTCTGAAACAACTTCTTAACGACGATGAAATTGTCATTCGTACTGCTGATAAAGGTTCTGGTATAGTCGTAATGGATAGCATGGATTACATAAAAAATTAAAAGGTGAAATGTCCAATAGCGACACATATGCAGAAGTTCCCGACGACAAAACAAAATCAGTGAAAAACAAGGTAAAACAGGTGGTAGACAACCTGTACAAAAGAGGTTCCATAGACAAGGATCTAAGACAATACATGACAGGGTAAGATGGCACTTCCGGCAAGCTTCAAGGGAACCCGAAGTTACATAAGCCAGGAATGCCGTTACGCACCATTATGAATGGTAGAAGCCACCCGACAGAGAAAATGGCGGAAATTGTTGAGGACCAGTTGCGAAGCCATGTGATGTCACTTCCGTCGTTTGTAAGAGACACTATGGACTTCTTAAACAAAATACAAAAAGTGAAACAACCTCTTCCAGAAGGTACGCTAATATTCTGTATAGATGTGAAGGCGCTGTATCCGAGTGTCACGAGAGATGAGGTCCGTGCTGCGGCTATAGAGGCTTAAAACAGGCGAACGGACCCGGAATATCCTACAGAGGACGTCATCGTGATGATGGACACTGTGTTGGAAAACAACACCTTCTCCTTCAACGACGAACACTTTATACAGACGGAAGGGACGGCAATTTGCTCATGCCTCGGGCTGAACTATGTCTCAACCTACACGGCTGCTTGGAAAGATAAACTGTTCCGGCGGTCGGAAAAGCAACCGCTCGCATACTTCCGGTTTGTTGATGATGTGTGGGGCTTATGGACGCATGGTGTCGAGGCACTTAACACTTTCCACACACAAGGAAATGAAATCAACCCTCGCATTAAACTCGAGCTCCGCTATTCTTCGGAAAAACTCGAGTTCCTGGACACGGTGACATCAATACGGAACGGGCGCCTTCAAACAGCCCTACATACTAAACCTACCGATAAACATATGTACCTACACAGGGATTCCTCGCACCCGGAGTCTACAAAAAAGCGATACCATACGGTCTGTGTGTGCGTGCGAAACGAATTTGTTCAGAGGAGGTTGCCTACCGGAAGCAAAGACAGGCGGTGAAAGTACAGCTCGTAAACCGTAGATATTACGGGGCGTTTGTGGAGACCGAATTGGTAAAGGTCGACAATACAAAGAGAGAGGACCTTTTACGCGAAAAGACAAACTCGGAGCGTAATACGAGGATTTCGCTCGTTATTACGTTTTTGCGCGCACTACCCAACATCGGCCGTATCATCCGCAGACACCTACACACACTGCACACGTCTGATCGAATGAAGGAAGTGTTCCCTGGGCAACCATTAGTATCCTTCACAAGGGATTTCAACCTGCAAGACATCCTAGTACACAAGAAACACAATCGGATGTTCTTCCGGAAGACCAACATGAGCGGGCCCTGTGGGGCGCAGAGGTGCGTCATTTGCCCGTACGTGATGACGGCGGACTACTTCACAGATCCCAGCGGCAGGTAATACAGGGTGAGGAACAATGCTGATTGCAAATCATTCAAATAGACAATAACAGGTTACTGTCCCACAGTTTTGTAATATATCAGGCGAGGCTTAGAATAATATTGTAGTAAGGTTAGGTATAAGAAGAACTTATACTGCCTTGCTATATGAACTAGTTTTTACAGTAGACTCGCCAATACCGGACTCTCCGAATACCGGAATTCTCCCAATTCCGAACGGTCGGGTCAGTCCCGTATTATCCCCTTCTATTTCTTTGTTAAAAAAAATGTTGAATAAACCGAACTCTCTCAAAACCGGAAACCGAACGGATATCTCCTTGAATTTCGGCATTTTCAACATAAAATACATTGAGTACACTAGACGGTACAAATTCTCAAGATGCCCGAGGCGTGTAAATTACAATACCTAGTCAGTACGGCGCGTGCGGTGTCACACATTCCGCTCGCGCAATTATCGATAATCGGATTAAACATACCATAAAGGTGTCAAGTCGTTACCGCGCTATTGAAGTCCGATTAAATAATGTAAGACAAACTGTGAATGGCTATTATAGACGTGCGGTAACACCAATAAGTGATTGACGCGAGCGTTTCATTAAGGTTATGATAAACAATTTAATTACAAAATTAATGCATGTCGTTGCGACGATAACTTTCTTGTGATCTTCTCGGGTAGTTAAAAAGATCTTATAGCCATGTTTAAATATGACGCTGTTTTTGTGTGTATGCTTTGTGAAATGTGTTATGTCTTGAATAATAAATCGTATGTCCACAACAATTGTATTTGTGTCGTAATTCGTCAAAATTGTCTATGATGTTTGGCCCTTCCTATTTGTAACAAATAAAAATTAATTAATTCAGAGCTATTTATAGCGAACTCGAACACGACTCACTCGCCTATATGAAAAATGTAACGTACGCATGTACATGTACGTCCATGTATAAAACACCACGCTCACTTTGGGATTAATACAAACAGGTCGGTATGAAATGTTTTTTGCTATTAATCGAATAAAAACACATTTTTGTTAAAGAATTCTTTAAACATAAACATTACATGAGTACAGTTTTCACATGGTACATGTACACGTATATGATTTGTTGTATTCTTATATGATTTTGTACACAATGCATACAATATATATTTCGGCAATATGCCTACTCTTGGTAAACCGGAACTCTCTAAAAACCGGACGATAAGGCCGGTCCACAGACCGTCCGGTTTACAGAGAGTCTACTGTATAGCGACGTGGTAGAGTGTCTGCCTGATTTGGAACCGGGAGGTTCCGGGTTCGATCCCCATGGTGGTCGGGGAATTTTCTGGGTGGGTTACATTGGCGCCCAACGTAAAAACACCACCTTGTGTGTCAGACGTCCCACAGATGTCATGGCAGAATGAAATTCGTCGAAGAATTTCGAAAATGGAGGGGGAGTGTGTAGTAGGGTTAGGTATAAGGAGAACTTATACTACCTTGCTATATGAGCTAGCTTTTATAGCGACGCGGTAGAGTGTCTGCCTGATTTGGAAACGGGAGTTTCCGGGTTCGATCCCCATGGTGGTCGGGGATTTTTCTGGCTGTGTTACAATATAACGGCAAGGCTTGACATCAATGTACAGGAAGAAACGTTCATGAAAGGGCGCGAAAACAACGTTGACGACGGAAATGTACGACGTCATATCCGTACATAATAAAACATCTTGAAATAAAAAATGGCCGATGATGAAGACCGTGAGGTCGAAAGAATCGGTATAAAATAAATACAGAGTTTATGTTTAAATAATACAAGGCTTATAGAGACTTTGTAATATATATATACGGAATATTACGCTAGTCAATTGTTCCAATTGTTTGTATTACTCGAGTGGCTTGTGTGATGACGTATATTCCTTTTATTATATACAACAACTAACGAAAACAATTAACAATTGTATTGTTTACTTTAACAAAACTGACAAAACAATGACTAAAACGGTACGCCATAGTTTATATATATATATATATATATATATATATATATATATATATATATATATATATATATATATATATATATATATATATATATATATATATATATTCGTCGAAACAGTTGCTGTTCTTGTATCCAGTCGAACTGCCGAGTTCCTGACAATTCAGTTGTAATTTCAAACGTGTCATAAACAGGGGTTCCTCTATAGCGAAGCAAGTACATGTAACTGTCTAGCATGCATAGTAGATGAGAGTTAATAACCTAATCCCATCTGAACCCACTCCTGGACTAAAAAACACATATTGAGCTGCGATCGAACAATGCTTTAACTGAAATAGGATATTTAAAACAAATGACATTTATTGGTGTGTACCCCACTGACTTTTAATACACTGATATCTAAAAATAAAATCATTTCGATTCAGTGTTACCATTATTTAAACATTAAAACTATGAGCCATTAGAAAGTATAAAAAAGGCATGTTGTACTTGTACGAAGTAGCAAAATGATAACCAGAATACAATTTACATAAATATTTTGTGTTATCTGTATTTCTTCATTGAGTTTAATTTACAAATATAAAAACAGAAACCTTTTCATGGTCACCTATGATGTGATGAATACACATTTTGGATGGGCGTACTCACATGTGGCTAACTTCACCGTCTAGTCGGAGTGTCTTCCTTTAAAATTCTCGACCTCAAATGAAACATAAGAAACACGTTCATTATGAACATGTTTATGCACATTAAATGAACTTGCTGCGAATATTAAAGGCTATTCTATAATTGTATAATATTATATTGGAGAAATGAACTTAATTTTTACGGGGAGATAAAATAGCATGATTCTTTTGCTCATACATGTTCACATGAAAAAAAAAACATGTCCTCTAATGGTCAACAAGTAATTGCATGTACCAGTCATATTTATGTTTTAAACATTTTTCATAAAATGATTTAAAAAGAAATAAGGCAGTACATGTCAGATGTTGTCATGATTTGAATTTTATCCTTTATATGGTATAAAAGTAAGCAGACATCACTAAAACAATTATCTAACTACAAAATCTCTATTCGCACTGTTCAACGGGTTGTTTACACACTCGTTACGAGTTGACCCGGAAATAGTAAACGGAAAAGCCTCACCCCGTTATTAACCAATGCGAGCACAGTTTTGTGTAAACTATTTCAACTCAACGATGGCGTTTCGAGTGTCCAGCCATCAATTACCCGAGCCGGAAGTTAGCCCGGAAGTAGTGTTCTGCAAAGAAGCAAACGTCGAGCTGTATCGAGCCCAGAAGTAGACTGCAGATAACCCGAGCTGTATCAAGCCCGGAAGTAGTGTTCTGTCAAACGCCAAGCCGACTGTGCCCGGAAGTAGAATGTTGTCAAACGCCGAGTAGACTATGCCCAAAAGTAGAATGTATTGATGACGCATCACGTAACCGGCCTTATACCGGTGCAAACGGTTCCAAGTACCGCCGCCTTATAACGAGATGTCGTAGGTCTTGTCAACGAGTTTGACGCTTTATAGACCTGCAGATGTTCATGTAGCACTGGCGTAACGCTATCGGTGCGTTGACGACGCGGTAACCACAGCGGTAACCGCGAGTTTGCGGTTACCTTGTGGTTAAACTGTTTAAAGAATTGGCTGCGGGTTGTCCGATTTTGGCAAACTTTTGATCTGTTATAAAGGATATTCTACCCTACAAGAATCAGTAGAAAAACCTTTTGTAGCTATTTTCAGGAGGGGGGGGGGTGGTATTTTTTCATATAATGACCCGACTAATACGCATGTAATGTCTATTTTATCGAAAATTAACGAATGAAAGCATTACACAATTAGACATTAAAAATATAAAAGGATACATCTGGCTTAAACCTGGTAGTGTGTATGCATCTTTTAGAAACTATTTTATTGCCTTTGTACCCATATACAATTATTGCGCATACAAAGATAAATACACATTACCAGGTTTGAGCCCGAATTACAATTTATTTTTAATTTTTTAATGCTCCAGATCTTAAATTTTCAAGGAAATGTACGTTGAATGCATTTCGTCGCGTCAATTCCATACTCCCATAAGTTATTTTTTCTCATTTCGAGAAAACGGGATTTGAAAATATGGATTCGAATAACTTTTTTTCTGTAATAGCTACAGCTTTAAAATTTGGCATATGTAGTCAAAGTAACATAAGCTTTAGGCAGGTAAAATTCATAAATATACGTCTCTTAAGTAGTCAATTATTGGTGTTAATATTTTTCTTTCGAGTGCAGAAATTTACGAAATATAAGATTTTATATAATTCCAGACACCTGTAAGAAGTTTCGTGGTTTTGATCATCAAAATCTTGATCACATACCGACTTACGTGGTTTTAGTTTTTTTAATTATACCAACTAGAATGTCAAATTATGAAGATTTATTCCGTAAAATTAATTAATTAAAAATGTTTTTATACATTAAAAATTACAAAAATATTTATAGAAAATAACTGTCGGCTCATTTTCCCGAAAGTCCATGTTTTTTAGCGATAGTGGCCAAGTAGGTCTTACGATGATAGATCACTATAATTTGATTAAGCTCTTTTAAAACACTGTACACTATTCTTCTTAAGCTTTATTATCATAACATCCATTTGACTTTATAATGCACTGAATATAATTATTAAACATGCTAAGAAATCAAAGATAATTGAACAATTGAACAGATAGCTTTAACTAAAAAACAGATAATTGTACAGTCCTAAACAAGTTTACATAAGCAACATTTGACGTTATGTAAAAGTACATACATGTAATATCCCGTCAGAAATTCAGGTATTTGCGTTGAGTAAAATATTTTTAAACATGAATAACATCACAAAAAACTCACGAAGTTCACCAAATCGTTTATGGATTAATTTAACCATAGTTAAATCCTAGCAAAAACCACTTTTATCAGCACCAAGCCGCCCGTTAGGTGATCATTAGTTGCTTTATACAATCATCTCGTGTCCAGCAGTCGTGTGATTATCATCAGTTTTAATTTGGTCAGTAACTTTTTCATTTTCAAGGAAAAGTTTCTTGGCTTTGTAGTATTGACTGTCGATTGGACTCATGTATTCAGACATACGGGTAAGATCGCGTATTTTTTTCTAAAGAAACAACTGGCTGGTTTCTGAGCAGGGGTGCTAATGGCAACACAGCTGTGGGAACTGAATTCCTCGTCGGTGGCCTGCCATAAAGAGTAACTGTGCGGTATGACACATCGGAAAACGAAAGTTTCAGGTCAACATCCATAGGTCGGTGTTTTTCATATCGAAGACACTTCACCTTTGTAAAGGGTATATTGCTGAATTTCAATGACTGTGTTGCTTTTAGGTAATCATTATAGTGCTTTTTGGTTATTTGAATGATATTGAAATCGGCTTTACTTCGAACAGACTTCATGGCTCTAATTAGGGGAACTGGAATGTACACTTCACACACTTTAAGTACATTTTCAATGCCACTATGGACGTTGTCAACTTCCTGTATTTCAGAATGCCCTGGGTAGCAGAACTTTTGGACAATTTCTTCAACATCACTGGTGTTCATGAACAATTTCAAAGCAAGTGTCATCGCACTTTTGCGATTCTGGGGCACACATGAATCTGACCACAATGTGATTTTGTTTACATCTGGATGTGTGTCCTTAATTGAATATAGTACTGCTATAAGTTCACTTGCGATCTCATTTGCCCCTCACCCCGCATCAGCCTCCGTCCATATAACATTATAGCAAGACCTGTCCTTTGAACAATGAGCCGTTAAATTACAAACAGACAACTTTCTCTTATAGAAAATGTTTTTCACCTCTGCCCTGGGTAGGGCATTAACATTTTCCAAGTCAAAACACACTGTTACTTGGCGATTATCTGAGCGCTTTGACTCTACACGATCTTTTTCTCGTTCTTCGTGAGATTCATTACGATCTTTTATGTGGTCAATATATTTCGGATTCTCCACGCTTTCAGTGTTCATCTTTTCTATTTCACAAATATCACACCTATCCTTTTTAAGTTTTTTGAATGAACTGTTAAATTCCTTGTTTAATATGTTCCTGTATTCTTTAATGGTGATACATCATTAAATGAACTTGCTGCGAATATTAAAGGCTATTCTATAATTGTATAATATTATATTGGAGAAATGAACTTAATTTTTACGGGGAGATAAAATAGCATGATTCTTTTGCTCATACATGTTCACATGAAAAAAAAACATGTCCTCTAATGGTCAACAAGTAATTGCATGTACCAGTCATATTTATGTTTTAAACATTTTTCATAAAATGATTTAAAAAGAAATAAGGCAGTACATGTCAGATGTTGTCATGATTTGAATTTTATCCTTTATATGGTATAAAAGTAAGCAGACATCACTAAAACAATTATCTAACTACAAAATCTCTATTCGCACTGTTCAACGGGTTGTTTACACACTCGTTACGAGTTGACCCGGAAATAGTAAACGGAAAAGCCTCACCCCGTTATTAACCAATGCGAGCACAGTTTTGTGTAAACTATTTCAACTCAACGATGGCGTTTCGAGTGTCCAGCCATCAATTACCCGAGCCGGAAGTTAGCCCGGAAGTAGTGTTCTGCAAAGAAGCAAACGTCGAGCTGTATCGAGCCCAGAAGTAGACTGCAGATAACCCGAGCTGTATCAAGCCCGGAAGTAGTGTTCTGTCAAACGCCAAGCCGACTGTGCCCGGAAGTAGAATGTTGTCAAACGCCGAGTAGACTATGCCCAAAAGTAGAATGTATTGATGACGCATCACGTAACCGGCCTTATACCGGTGCAAACGGTTCCAAGTACCGCCGCCTTATAACGAGATGTCGTAGGTCTTGTCAACGAGTTTGACGCTTTATAGACCTGCAGATGTTCATGTAGCACTGGCGTAACGCTATCGGTGCGTTGACGACGCGGTAACCACAGCGGTAACCGCGAGTTTGCGGTTACCTTGTGGTTAAACTGTTTAAAGAATTGGCTGCGGGTTGTCCGATTTTGGCAAACTTTTGATCTGTTATAAAGGATATTCTACCCTACAAGAATCAGTAGAAAAACCTTTTGTAGCTATTTTCAGGAGGGGGGGGTGGTATTTTTTCATATAATGACCCGACTAATACGCATGTAATGTCTATTTTATCGAAAATTAACGAATGAAAGCATTACACAATTAGACATTAAAAATATAAAAGGATACATCTGGCTTAAACCTGGTAGTGTGTATGCATCTTTTAGAAACTATTTTATTGCCTTTGTACCCATATACAATTATTGCGCATACAAAGATAAATACACATTACCAGGTTTGAGCCCGATTTACAATTTATTTTTAATTTTTTAATGCTCCAGATCTTAAATTTTCAAGGAAATGTACGTTGAATGCATTTCGTCGCGTCAATTCCATACTCCCATAAGTTATTTTTTCTCATTTCGAGAAAACGGGATTTGAAAATATGGATTCGAATAACTTTTTTTCTGTAATAGCTACAGCTTTAAAATTTGGCATATGTAGTCAAAGTAACATAAGCTTTAGGCAGGTAAAATTCATAAATATACGTCTCTTAAGTAGTCAATTATTGGTGTTAATATTTTTCTTTCGAGTGCAGAAATTTACGAAATATAAGATTTTATATAATTCCAGACACCTGTAAGAAGTTTCGTGGTTTTGATCATCAAAATCTTGATCACATACCGACTTACGTGGTTTTAGTTTTTTTAATTATACCAACTAGAATGTCAAATTATGAAGATTTATTCCGTAAAATTAATTAATTAAAAATGTTTTTATACATTAAAAATTACAAAAATATTTATAGAAAATAACTGTCGGCTCATTTTCCCGAAAGTCCATGTTTTTTAGCGATAGTGGCCAAGTAGGTCTTACGATGATAGATCACTATAATTTGATTAAGCTCTTTTAAAACACTGTACACTATTCTTCTTAAGCTTTATTATCATAACATCCATTTGACTTTATAATGCACTGAATATAATTATTAAACATGCTAAGAAATCAAAGATAATTGAACAATTGAACAGATAGCTTTAACTAAAAAACAGATAATTGTACAGTCCTAAACAAGTTTACATAAGCAACATTTGACGTTATGTAAAAGTACATACATGTAATATCCCGTCAGAAATTCAGGTATTTGCGTTGAGTAAAATATTTTTAAACATGAATAACATCACAAAAAACTCACGAAGTTCACCAAATCGTTTATGGATTAATTTAACCATAGTTAAATCCTAGCAAAAACCACTTTTATCAGCACCAAGCCGCCCGTTAGGTGATCATTAGTTGCTTTATACAATCATCTCGTGTCCAGCAGTCGTGTGATTATCATCAGTTTTAATTTGGTCAGTAACTTTTTCATTTTCAAGGAAAAGTTTCTTGGCTTTGTAGTATTGACTGTCGATTGGACTCATGTATTCAGACATACGGGTAAGATCGCGTATTTTTTTCTAAAGAAACAACTGGCTGGTTTCTGAGCAGGGGTGCTAATGGCAACACAGCTGTGGGAACTGAATTCCTCGTCGGTGGCCTGCCATAAAGAGTAACTGTGCGGTATGACACATCGGAAAACGAAAGTTTCAGGTCAACATCCATAGGTCGGTGTTTTTCATATCGAAGACACTTCACCTTTGTAAAGGGTATATTGCTGAATTTCAATGACTGTGTTGCTTTTAGGTAGTCATTATAGTGCTTTTTGGTTATTTGAATGATATTGAAATCGGCTTTACTTCGAACAGACTTCATGGCTCTAATTAGGGGAACTGGAATGTACACTTCACACACTTTAAGTACATTTTCAATGCCACTATGGACGTTGTCAACTTCCTGTATTTCAGAATGCCCTGGGTAGCAGAACTTTTGGACAATTTCTTCAACATCACTGGTGTTCATGAACAATTTCAAAGCAAGTGTCATCGCACTTTTGCGATTCTGGGGCACACATGAATCTGACCACAATGTGATTTTGTTTACATCTGGATGTGTGTCCTTAATTGAATATAGTACTGCTATAAGTTCACTTGCGATCTCATTTGCCCCTCACCCCGCATCAGCCTCCGTCCATATAACATTATAGCAAGACCTGTCCTTTGAACAATGAGCCGTTAAATTACAAACAGACAACTTTCTCTTATAGAAAATGTTTTTCACCTCTGCCCTGGGTAGGGAATTAACATTTTCCAAGTCAAAACACACTGTTACTTGGCGATTATCTGAGCGCTTTGACTCTACACGATCTTTTTCTCGTTCTTCGTGAGATTCATTACGATCTTTTATGTGGTCAATATATTTCGGATTCTCCACGCTTTCAGTGTTCATCTTTTCTATTTCACAAATATCACACCTATCCTTTTTAAGTTTTTTGAATGAACAGTTAAATTCCTTGTTTAATATGTTCCTGTATTCTTTAATGGTGTGAAGCCTTCAGCATAACATTTGTCTATGTACAATTCATACATTGCATTTAAAGACAAGTTAGCATCTAAATACTCAACTGAGCTGTTTGCGCGACAGTAATGCGACATTCGTTTTTGAAACGACTGTATATGTGTTCTCATAAAATCTATGTCACGTTGCGGTATTCGCTTTGTTGTTTTACGTCCTCTCATATCTTGGTAATCTCCTTCACCTTTTGAAATCTTTTCATGCAAATTCCTGACTTTACATTCATCTACTCTTATCACGCCAAAGTAAAGTTCTTTACACACTCTGAACTTTTCATTGTCTTTTAACAGATAATATGTGTATGTATACTTTCTTCTGGAATTTGTTTTCTTTGTGTCATTACTTCGTCTTTCAGTTGTATTTGCAAAGAACACATACTTTTTATCATCAGTAATTTACTAAAACTCTTTGTGTATTTGATCTGCTGATTCTTTCGTAATTACCTTACTACATTTAAATCGGCACTTTCCTTCGCAATCTTCGTTCAATTTAATTGTTTTCCTCTGTTCAATCACACCTTTCAAAGTTGTATATTCTTGACCAGATTTTCCCTTAACCTTTCTTTCATTTTTTGCCCAGGACATAGGATCTCTTTTACGTTTTCTCCCTCGTGATTCACTGTTTTCTGGTAAAATGTGTTCATGGTTCACAGGAAGATCACCTACTTCTAATTGGCTTTCGTCTGTTAGCAGGTTGGCTAGTAAAGTGGCATTATTATCAGCATTCACATTCTCATTGTCGATAATATTATTCTCATTATCATTGCTTCGGATCAGTTCTGTTTCTTATTCAGCCACAAAGCGGTCTTCGTTAAGACTTATGCTATGTAGACTGCTTTCATGGTCTTCAGTTATAAAGTCCACTGCAGAATTATCTTCATGCCCATTTACATTCACGTTTTCTATATCATTGACAGTAAAGACATTTTTTTGAAGTGGCTCAATGTATTGGTCAATCACAAAGTGTTTATTATTGACATTTATGTAAAGAACAATGTTTTGATCACTATCAATATCGTGAAAAGCGAACTTGGAGCAGTGTTTGTGTCATTAATATGCACCGTAAACCTGCTCATACTTGATGTTCATGAATATGAACACTTGTCTTAAAAAATGTCGCTTACACGTCTGTTAAATTCCCTTCTATTGATTGACGGACATAAAGATATATGCATTGAAAATAATGTTCCAACGATGTTGCTTAAAATGTTTTCACAATGAACTATTTGTAATTGTACATTACAGGCATTCAAAATTTTCAATGATTTCCGATTACAAATGCATGTAAGTGTTTCTGGTGATATGCTTGTAAAGCTTACATACAGTTTTTCGAGTTTTGAACAATTAACAAGAACTTCGAAGTCTCGGTCACATAAGTTGGAGCAGCCTGATACATCAACTACTTTAAGATTTGTTGAACAATGAATAAAACACAGCGTCGAAAGTGGGGCCTCTGCTATGTTTAAACAGCGAAGTTTTTCAAAGTAACTGTTAGACAGAATATAATCTTATTCAAATGTTTTTATCGACCAGATAGAGCACGGCAATTAAAGTTTTTCCACTTTTCCGGAATGCTTCTTAATCGACTTGAATACAGTTGAATCAACGCGAACACAATGGTTGAACTGTTTATTTTTTCAAACTTTTGACGAGTTGTTTACAATGTTGTAGAACAGAGAGTTGACCCTGCAGATAACTGTCAACATTTCATAGATATCCAGGTGCAAGAACACGGACTCCAGTAGTTCAACAGGCAGCTCGCATATCGAATACCTGTCAAACAGATTCTCGGTGTTGTTAGCAATTTATTACATCTTATATTAACTTAATTGAGAGGGAAAAATAAGTTTCAATATTTATTTTTCTTAATTTTTTTTCCAGTTTGAATTTTTTTTCCGAAATCAATATATATATATATATATATATATATATATATATATATATATATATATATATCACATATATTCCGTACTGACATTCAAATAAATTCAAAGTGTTATGTATTTGTGAAATGATTTTAGATGTAAAACAGTGTACTGGATTGAGTAATTAGGCCTAAAGTTATCTAAATCAAATGTTAAATGTCTTATCTATAAACAATAAATTGTTAGTTTATAGATTCGGAATACATTGTCAATTGTATATCAATATGTGTTTGTTTAGTACATTTTATTTACGGTCAATTTATACTGGCCTTTTAATAATCTGTCCGAATTTTTTATCCGATTATCAGGCGTCATATTAAGTCGGACGTTGATTATTTATCAATTTAACGACCGACAAAGATGCTTATTATTGTTAAACAATTACGAACACACAAAAGGTTTATACATTTCGAAATAAAAACACACTTGATAATACTTACATTATTAATAAAACGGCTCATTTCAGTTTGTATCGTTTCCAGAGCAAAATACAAAATTGAAGCGGCATGTAAACAAAGCTGACCGGCACACGTGGTCGAAATAGTGAAATTTCATTGGCTATCGACTTACGGGATTTTGGAATTGAAAAATTTCAACTTTAAGTAACTTACGGGGTTTTAGAACTGTTAAATACGGCATTTGCGGACTATATACAAGCACGTAAACGGTATCATTAGAAAGATCTTTTCAAAACAATTCCAACGATACCAAATACTCAATATGGCCAAAAATTGACTTACGGGAGTCTAGAATTGAAGCGACGATTTGTTTAATGTGAACACGATTATTGTTCTTAAAAGGCTGCCGAGCCCGTGGCAGAGGTGTATGTGAGAGCAAGGAACGAAAACACTGAATAGAGATTGAAGTTTACTTTGCTATTTATAGCGCTCGATAAATCGGTTTGTCATTTTTAGTTTACGCTCACACTTATGTTACAGACCATATTTTGCAAATCAGTATGTGCTTAGAAGCCTTAGGTACGGTATGGAAAGGCAACCACTGCCTGATGAAGCAGACGACAAATGCTATATAGAGCGTATGCTAGGAAAGATAACCATCACCTTTGCCTGTTTATATGTACTTCACCACTGCAGTGGTTACTGTTACACTGCAGACGGTTTATATTACTAATAGTGATTAACAGCTTGTAATACGAGATTGGCCAGTCTAGTGTTTATAATTGAAATATGTATATATTGGCTGCTTTCAGGGAAAACGGGGCTTAATGCATGTTAAATAAGATTAGCCTGTGTATACTGATTAGCCTGTGCAATGCGCACAAGCTAATCAAGGACGACATTTTACAACAGCGAACACCTACAGCGCCTTCAGCGCTTTGATTTAATATAGCATTAACTTTTATGGTTGGATATGTTTCGCGGAGTTTAATACTTGTAGAATCAAACATTTGTACAACAGCCCGTGTCATAATACTATTTTTATATTGTATATGTATACATTTGTCTGTCGCATATCTTCAAGCTTCGATTAAAGGGACGGTTCAAGGCGTTCGGTTTTTGGAATGGAGAATCTATAGTTAAGTTGCACAGGTTTAACCCCTTATTGTTGTGTATACATCACCATCATCATCATCATCATCATCAGCAGCAGCATCATCATCATCATCATCATCATCATCATCATCATCATCATCATCATCATCATCATCATCATCATCATCATCATCATCATCATCATCATCATCATCATCATCATCATCATCATCATCATCATCATCATCATCATCATCATCATCGTGATATAGTATCGTGTCACTAAATACATATTTCACCGTACTCGTATTTTGTCATGCCGCCCCGATTACGGTTAATTGCCATTTTCTGTTCTATCCACTACACACACATAAAATTTCTTTGTTGTTGTTTTTTTCTTCTGTAGAAAAACTAATTAGCAAAATATGAAAACTTAAATGATTGACACCCCAGTCAGTGATCGAACTCATGCTTACCACGTGTCGACTGTGTTTTGTTTATGACAGAAAACTATTATATCAAGCAGAAATCTGTATAGATGATCGTTTTCACTAAATTTTGGCCCATGTGTTTCGGTTCATATAACATAATTCGTAATGGGAAGGTGACATGCTTGTGACAAGTGATAATGATTTTATATCCTTATAAAACATGAGCGAGCGATGCGTCAATTTTTAGCGCAGTTTATAATGTTCTGGAGTGCGTTTCACTAAGCTGCGTACGCAAATAATTTCCGTAAATATTTGCGTACGCAAATCTTGTTCTCAAAAACGCGTTTCACTAAACAGCGTAAATTAACGCAGTGCGTAAATTCTGTCGTTAATTTACGCCAGATATGTACTTCGCGTAAATCAGAAAATTGGCGTAACGCCGACCTGTCTTGAATGACAGTTTGTTTTACCCGACATCGGGCCCGGGAAGGAATCGAGTTGAGATCGAAAAAAGATCGGACGATCAACGAACGGTTATCGCCCTGCGTGCGCCCGACATCGGATTCATTGTACGTGTATCATAACGAGCATCGTCCGGCGTCCATCGGACATCGTGCGGAGGCCCTCCGGCATTCAGACGGTCGCCGGCCGATGTATATGCCTCTGGGAAATACCTTTACTGTTGCAGATACACGTTCAATGAATCCGATGTCGGGCGATCGCCGGGCAATACCCGTGCGTTGATCGCCCGATCTTGTTTCGATCTCAACTCGATTCCTTCCCGGGCCCGATGTCGGGTAAAATTTTAAGTGAGACTTAAACTTAATCCGGACGCCGCCCGATGCAACAAATTGGCCCGGTTTCCGTGCGATCATCGGCCGGTCGCCAGCACGATGAGCGGAAAAATACGTCGGCCGCTGATTGGACGGTGATCGGTGTCAATTTGTGACTGAGGTATAAGCGAAAGGGAAATCGTTGAAAGATATCGTCGGTGTATTTGAGATTTATTTACAGGTCGTCCAGCGTCTTCTCGATTACAGATGTATCGACCTGCCCCTGTGACCCTTCAGGGGAGAAAATAAGGTCATATTATATATCATAGCACGATGGCCAATGAGACCTTAATGTGACTAGATGTTTTTTTTTTTTTTTTTTTTTTTTTTTAATGGATTATGTAGTGCTTTGCCTTTTATCAAAATGGTTTTTGCAGTATTCCTATTATCTCTAGATTATCATTATCCTTATTGGCATTAATGTTAATTCCTTACAGTTTGTGTGTGGTTTTTGTGCTCTCCGCCCCAAGAGGTGTTAGTGGGGGTGAAAGATATCGTCTGTCGCCGGAGGGTATTATTTAGGGGGGTTTTGGCGTGACGTCATAATAGGGGTTTTCCGTTACTAAACATAGATTGGCCGTCGAATCTCTCGATCGCGGTCATTTACATATTATCAGAGTAAAGGTCGTCGGTAGACTAAATACTGACAATTTCACAAAACAAAACTATAAATACCCGTTTTCTTTCTTAAAGTAAGACTTTAATAAATGATATTTCAAAAATTATAAAACATTTTGATTATAATTATTAGTGGTGTGGATGCGATAGTGTTATTATTTTTATAAGCGATCGAAATTTAGTATAAAAGGTGCATTGAATCAGTTATAAAACAAAGCCCTAAAAATCGCAATTTATTACAATCTTTAAATAAATGTTTTATTTTATTTTACATTGAATTTTTGTTTTGTTTACATGGAATGAAAATATTATTTATAAATTTCAACATTCAGATAAAAAAACGTGAATCCGGGACCTGCATATTTTGCAAATTAAACTGTCTTTGCATGTACATGAATATTGAAAACTCTTTAATAGTGATACTGATCGATACAAATCTAGCATTTACTGATACCATAAATCTATACATTTTATTTATTTTACGCAAGTATTTTTATATCCCTATTATGATAAAACGGGATTGCTTGTTTTCATAATGATGTTTCAAAACTGCAGTATACAGAATTGTATTGATTCGCAGTTTTTTGAGTTGCAAATATATGTTCACTAAAAAATGCAATTTCAGTCTGGCAAAAAATCACCACATGTTATACTTTTACCACCAGCACCAGTTATAAGCTCCAAAAATGAAAAAATACAAACGATAAAGAATAAATACATGTTTTCAGATTTAACACTGTAACTTAAATTTAGCAATGACACTACAAAAAGGGGCTTCAGAAAAAATGATCGATCATCAGTTACTTAAAAGTTTATATCTAAATTATTGTCTGAATTTCTTTTGTTTCTTGAATTTTTGTGTTGATATGATTAATCTGGGGCTCTGCATGTTCAACCACTTACGCGTCCATTCCATAACGCTTTCCCAGGCTTTTCGTTTGTCCGAACCAGTGAGGGAAAGGGACAGATCACCCTCGAGCAAGTCAAACTTGTTTTCATACTCGGAAACGAGCGTTTCAAACTCGTTTTTTGACCAATTCGTTTTATTTTTCTTCGTTTTCACGTCCATTGTAACGATTGTTTACAGCGAGTTTATACGATCTTGTCAAATATTAATTAATTAATATAAAATTTGTAAACAACTTTTTAAACATATATTTTTATATATATTAAAATAAAAGTGAAGAAGAATATATATCGAAAAATGCTAAATAAACCAGATATTTAATTCTGAAATCGAAAATGGCTGTGCAGTCGATTTCGCCAGCATGTAAATCATGCATGTACGATGTGAATCTAAATTTAGATAAACGGTTTATTTTAAATTCCTGCAACGATATCTATTCATACGACAAACGAACACGTACTACAAAGACGAATGCTTCGGTTATTGTAGGAAAATATGTACGAAATACATTCGTCACAATCGGCTCGGGGCGCTAATTTGTCTTTGCTGCATGTTATGAAATTCGTCTTCAATGTATAATTTTTTTAGCCTATTAGACGCTCTGAGTCCTACCTGCCTGCCCGCCTGCCTGCCTGCCTGCCTGCCTGCCTGCCTGCCTACCTGCCTACCTGCCTACCTGCCTACCTGCCTACCTGCCTACCTACCTACCTACCTACCTACCTACCTACCTACCTACCTACCTACCTACCTACCTACCTACCTACCTACCTACCTACCTACCTACCTACCTACCTCATGTGGTGGTTGTCCGAAATGTACTCGGGCAGAAGAGCAATGGGTTGGATTTTTCCCCGAGGGTGATAACAACCCAAGTGATATAAACCGAAGAAGACTCAGTTATCTAGACCACTGATGCAGCTGCTTAAGGCGAGGACGCTCTAATTAAAGAACTCCAGTGGGCGGAGGTGGACTTTCGGTTTATTCGGAAGTTGTTAATGCACAATACCGAGCATCATAAGGGAGAGTTGTTTCTAGCATATGCAGCCTCCAAGTTGTATGGGGTTAACCGCCCATGTTTTAATATGAAAGCTCGTCTGCTTTGGATAATCGACCTAAAGGCTTATCTTCAGCAAGTATTGGTGCCACGGGAATTGCGCCAAGAGATATTGGTCCTGAACGATGATATTCCTATGTGCGGGCATCACGGCGAGCAGAGTACCATTAAGAGGTTTAAGGCCACGTATTTCTGGTTCCGCATGCTAAAGGACACAATCGAGAACTTATTTTGTTGTTTACGTTGTTTTGCAAATCGAAAACATCACCGCAAGTATAACGGTGAGACAATTAAGTTTCACTCGGAATTCCCAATGGAGAGGTTCACATACATGTAGACTTTCTAAGTCTCTTGCAATTAACGCAAAACCGCACACCCATGGATGCAGTCCGATGCCTTATTGGTACCGACAAAATTACGTGGGACGAAAACCTGCCGCAAAAAGCGGCGACAATGCGTTCAGTAGTGGGTAGAAGTACCAGTTTCACCACTAACCGCATGATGCTCGGGTGAAAGGTTGATACTCCTGCTGACTTGGTCTACGTATTGCCACCTCATAGGGCGCAGCCTGTGACTGAGGTCCCAAATTTTAAACAAAGTATCGTGTCAGTCTATGACACTGCTCGCAAGTATAAAATTGGGTATCATGCTCACATGAAAAGGGGTTAATGGTGTCAGGTTATGCCAGAACATCAATTGGGTGGATGACCTGGTATATGTGCTAAATGTGTCGAGAAAGGAAAGCAAATCTAAAAAATTGTTGCCTCATTGGATTTGACCGGGGATGGTTGTGAAGCAATTCACAAATTTCTTATACTAGGTCCGATTACGGGAGAAGAGGGCCAATGTGAATCATGACCGATAATTGTAAGATAGAAGAACCAATTATCGGGTACGCTCTGGAGTTCGGTGCGGGAGCTGGTCATTGAGTTGGGGACCATGTTGCCTAGGCCCATAAACGAGTAAAAAAGGCAGTTGAAGGCCATGTAAATTTGGCAATAAGGAAAGGGCGCTTTTGTTTTTTTAGCCGAGTGAGTGGGACCATCCAATCCTTAATTACTCGCTCATTAAGAGAGTGTAAACTGGTTCTGAAAAACGGTGGGAAGCTCCGGAGGCTTCACTGAGCGGGAGCTGCGAGGAATTGTAGAACTACCCATGATGTGGCCTGAATCTGCCTGGGGCCTACGTCACTGGATTTTCCTACGTTGCCAGTGAGGTTTCGGCGAATTGGGGATCAGGTTTAACCTGAGGAAGAGACACTCATATCCCATACGGAAATGGCTGGACTTCCTTGCGTTGCCAGTGAAGTCAGGTTTGAGGAGGGTAAAGGTCGAACCCGAGGGGGAGATCATTGTCTCTCATTTAACACCAAAGGACTTCCTTTCGTCGCCAGCGTAGTTGGAGGAAGTAAAGGTCCAGCCCGAATGGTAGGCCCTCATTTTCTCTCAGCAAACTGGACATCTGTGTGTTGCCAGTGAGGTTGGCGGAGGAAGTTGTTGAGGATGGCTCCGATGGAGAGGCAATCACCGTATCTGACTCGTAGAAGATGGAGGTTGGAGCTGCTTTTGATGCTAATCTTGACGCTAAAAATGCCGGATAAGACAGGTATTGCACGGCCTGTAGATGTAGATGCCACTTGTTGGAATGATGAACAGAGGTATAGACAGGTTTGAGAGACGATTCAGGCCTCTTGATGGAGTTACAGAGGGGATGGGAGGGGTTGGGACCAGAAAATGGTTCCGGTCCAAGCAAAATGATGTGGGCAGGAGAAGTAAAAAATACCAGGGATATCCCGTGTGTGGTTTGAAAGCGCGATCTGTCAGGCACCATTTGGAGATCTTGCATTTACCGCCTGCTTTTCGTCATGAGACATGGGGTGCCATAAATAAACCATACGTGGTTCAGGGAGTTATATGCCTTTGTAACAATCTAGATATCCAGTGCTTCGCACGAGGTTATTCATTCCGGAGCAATTCGGCCTGCACGACAAGCACCATGTCTGGTTAGAGAGGGTCGCACCGGAGGTTATGTTTCACGTTCCACGTTGCACGGGTAAACTCGCGGGCGCTCTTCTTTGATTTGAGGGTGTTGGTCGTGATGCTTAGGCTTCGTCGAGGTCAGGCATTCCGTTCGGCATATTCCTGAGAAGGTACCGGTGCGGTAAATTGGGAAGAGGATTGCGGTTTTATGTGATCCACCCAAGTACCTAGAGAAACAGCCCTGTGTCAGTGTCTTCGAGTCGACTGTTGTTTTGCATCCCGAGGCGCCTTGAAGGGACGCTAAGGGGAAGGTAAGACAAGTGGAGAGGGAATTAAGGGAGGATGGGGTGGTAGCGCTGGGAGAGATCGCTTTTGAACGGGGCGAGTAGGAAGGATTATATGTTTTGGGGGCTGCTGGAGCATGCTGGTCTTATGCGACGGTGATCCTGCGTATTTCGGGGCGAGACATTTACTATTAGCAGGATATTGTCTGGGTCCTCCGTCTCATGTGGTAAAACGTAAGTCACGCTTAGAGAATAAACCGCCTCTATCAGGTTCTAAGTTGGTCCGCCGCATATTGACTGCGCTTTGATGAAGTTCAACAGTCAGCTGTGCGAGGGATTCCTACCTGCGGGACCTGAGTAAAAGAGATTATACTACGGCATACGTGGGATTGGTTGCAAATACTGTGGCCAAGTTCCAAGTGGTGATCCTTTAGGACATAATGCGCACTATTGCTAAAAATGCGACAGGCGCCTTTATACCCTGTAGGGATTTGGAGGCTGCGAATAGTCTGTTTGCCAGTTAAAGGTTTAACAATATGAGAGTGCCGTTTGGGGAAAATCCTATAACTAGTACTTGAGGCGGACGGATGTCTTGTAGACATTAGCCTTGGTGTGTAGATAGCGGAATGTGCGAGCTAGGGATTATACTAAAATTAGACCATGTGGTTATTTAGGGTCAATAATGAAATAATAGTACGGTCAAACGATGGAGTATATGTTCGAATCATGTATAGTGGTTTTTGCTTTAAGGAAAAGTATGATAACAAATTTCAATGTGTTCCAGGATAAAGTCAACTGACTCAGGTGATATTGTAAAGAAAACGAGGGTTTGGTCTATTCTGTAGGAATAAGTAAATTATATGAGTTTTTGTGGTTTATATTATAGTAGGAAAATAAAGGTACATGCATTGGAACAACTTGTTCAGAATTTGTCCGGTCTGTAAGTATAAGATTATCTATGGTGTTTCGGGACGGGTTGCGAGGGCATTGCAGACGGGGTGAAGATAAGGGCTTTAAAATGGGGAGAAATATGGTTAACTTGACCGGACAGTTAATGGCCCCTCTTCACCCAAGAACGCTTATAGAACGCCAGTACAGTACCAACATTTGCCGAGAACAGAACAGTTCATTCACTTCATTCGCTAAGTTTTTATTTGCGCTGTATATACAGATGGAATCAACTCCGAGTAGCTTACTTATGGTAGCTATAATAGTGTCAGATGAACTATAGAACGATCGAAAAGAATATTGACTATACATGCATTTCTTGATGTTACGCATCTTGGTCGTCCATCACCCCTGATTTTCTGGGCGAAATCTGGATCGCTTCAGAGATAGAAGCTGGTCTTTCGCTTCTGGGAATGCTGCACTGGAAGGATTGCGTGAAATGCACATGCACCTTAAAAATAATGCTCCCCGAACATGCGTACGGTTCATATGAAGTAATTATGTGAATGGATGAGACATATGTGTTATATACTACTTTCAGTAATTTTCAAACTTTATTTTGACATATTACCAAGTTTATATTTAATTAAACATTTTCTTTACAAATTATTGAGGTATTAAATGTATTTTATCCAAGCTTTTTTAAAGTGATTTTTAACTTCAAAAATTACAATGCCCTATGTAGTATTTTTTTATAAAAATAGATTATTGTTAATTAAGTATCATTTAACTGGGTACACACAATCTTAAAATTATGAACATATATTACATTTCAAGAAAGTTCTTTACTGGTTTAAGATAAGTTTAAAGCAGTTGCACGTTGCTGTTTATTTTCTAAATACAAACAATGTATGAAGTAAAAGAACAATGTTTTAACCGTTATAACACAGTTTTAGCGGGACGCTTTTTTGTTTTACAAAAATATCACAATGCCCGAATTGTGTAATGTATTTGTAATTTCCCTTTACACACATATCTGTCAGGAAACTCCTGACAAAGTAATGCTGGCAAGGAAAGTGTAAATCTTTAACTTTTATTTATGTAATAATGTATGTGGATACATGCATATGTTTATATTTATACCATGCTTTGACAGTTTGGAAATGGTTTATTCCAGTTAAACAATTGTTTCACGAGCTGATTTTAGTTTAACAATTGTTTCATTAAATAAACATGTTGTTATCGTTCCTTTTTATCTTATCAATATTTTACTAGAAGCTACCATGTGTACTGGTATTGACTGACAATAGGTTTCAGAAAAGACAGGCTACGTTTGCATATTTTATGTTTCTTATATTTTTAGCACCTTCTACGTATAATTATGTGTCAACATTCAGTTACATTCCTGCTTGATGTGATCTTCTATTGTTAACGATTCTAGTATACCTTGTTTGGCGATACCTAACCATATATTTTTTATAACTTTGGTTTCTTAACTTCCCCTTTACTTATCTTTTCTTCTAAACTCTTTTTGTTCTTCCAAATGTGCCATATTTCTGGGAAAAGCTTTATACAAATAAACACGTGTGCTCCTGGTGAGTTAATTATAACGTTTCCGGCCTATCGTGCTCTAATCAGCTCTATCTCATAATGACAAAACTCAACAAAATTCCTCCAAACGCCATCATGTCATCATTCAAACCAGAAACAGCATTTCAATTGCTAATTCAATTTACTCATTTGTATGTGCATATTTGTAGACACACTCTCTTCGACATCTATTAAATACCAAATGCCGCTTTATAATAGCCAAGCCCTCATGATCGAACATCAATCATCCGTAAAGCTGAGTGTAATAAGATCTATTATTCGTTAGGGCGTGTTGTCTATACTTAGCTATTATTTTATCAAGATCGGGTGATATACATCCTAACCATAGTCCTTTGCCAATATTCTCCTACACCTGTTCCCTTTCGAATGTGAGTGCCGATAAAGAAAGTAATTTGCATGCTTTACAAAATATGTTTTCCTTTGTCAATTATTACGCCCAAAGTATTGTCAACAAAACAGATCCTCTACACTCGAGTTTAAATATATTTGATGGTATTGCTGTAACTGGAACATGGCTCTGTAGTAAAGTTTTATCTAGTGATATCTGCTTCAATGTTATAATTTGCTAGTTCGTAAAGACAGACCACTAGATCTACACGGCGGAGTAGGGGTTTATATTTTTGGTCATTAGCATATCTACGCAGAATTTACCTCGAACCTAACGGCCTGGAATGAATATGGCTAGAATAAATACTTTGTAAAAGTACATCTATTTAATTTCAAGTATTTATCGCCCTTAAATGTGGATAACATATATCTGAAATTGATAGAAACGTCACTTGGACATGAGATTCCAATCTTGATACACAAACTTTACTTTCAACAAGGAGAGTTGACGGACAAAATAATTTAACGCGGTGCATTAAAGAGCCAACACTTTACATGGAACCCTCGACAACTGCGATAGACCTTATTGTGGTAGGTAACCACTAATCAATTTTAAAATCAGGAAAAGACGAATTATTCCCTGAACAAAACAAACGCTATCATAGCATAGTATTCGTCGTAATTAAATAAAAAAAGCCTGTTTGCAAAAGTTGTTACCGACACATAAGGCGATACGAATTAGATGGTTATGAACAATTACATGTACGTCAATTGATATTTTTTATAAATATGGTATTTTTAAAATACCTGGTCTGGTACCTTAAAGAAATGTAATGCTTAAAGAAATGTTATAACTGTATATCCTATGCAAATGTATATCATGCATCTCCTTGAAATAGCGTATGTTTTAACTAAACGAGCTTGCATTTCTACCCACACTTAAGAGTAGGGTCTTATTGATGCCAGTGAAATGCAACCAATCTACCTAAGTATGTGCATATTAGCATATACATTACTAACAACAAGAAGGTTATAAATATGTGTGTTTTAATTGATCTTTATTCATGTTTCAATTCTATTACCGGCTGATAATGAACAGTTTGTAGTAAATACTAACATACAGAGGCAAATAGAAAAAAAAATCGAAAAACGAAATGCAAGTTAACAATATATTAATATGAATATCATTCTTATTATTTTACAAAGTAAATGCAGACTTTCGATTGTTACAAAGTATTTCACGTTTATGTATACACATTAAATAAGACATACCAGATGTACAGTTATAAAACAATTTTAGTGAGTTCACCTATTGCATCAATGCACACATCAAGACGACATATACTCATGATGTTTTAACAAATATTACTGCGTATTACTTGCATGTTATACCCTAGATCTTAACATTATAACCGATTGTGATTTTTCTTTTTAAAAGAGGATACGTATGAAATTCAATTTAAGCAGGACGCTAATCTATTTGTGTTTAACAAAATTATTCTATGAAAAAGCAGTAATGAATAAGTTACATTATACAGGCACATATCATCTGCACATGTTTTCAAACAGCTTAAATTGCTATGAGATTGTCATATGCGGGGCTTTAATTAAATAATTATTTAAATGTATTTGCAGGGTCCGTATTACGAGACCTACAAAAAGGGCATGATGTATCTTAGGAATGCGTCGTATACCTCAAGCAAAACTGTACGACATAAGCAATTACATGGCAAGGATTAAGGAACAGCTTGTTACGTGTTGAATGTCCTTACGTTTCATCGAGATTTAGACAACAAAAAGCGGTGTTCACTGTGATAAGAATGTGTTTATAAGATTTCATCCGATGACCATTTTTTTCCCAAATTGAGCCCCAATTATGTTACGATAAAGATCTTGAATAAGCTTTATCAATATTTAGACTGTACTGCAGGCTCCATAGTGGAGTTAAACGTTATCGGCGAACGACTTGCGTAGACGAACGCCGGGCCTAGAATGATCACAGTATGAGATCCTCATGCTCAGTGTTCAATTGTTAGCATTGGCAATGTTTCGTTGTTTTATTAGCGATCAGTTATATATTATTCATCTACACTTAACGCGTAAACAGTGACAATACACTATGTAATAATACATGCATATATGCCGGTGAAAAGTATTCATTATGACCCTTTAATATTCACAAAAACAACACTATTTCACACTCTCTGAGGAATTATTACATGGATTAAATATAATTATCAGTGTAACTCATAAATAAACATTATTTGCATCAAAAACAAGATTTTTTACAAGAATTCATGGGTACCACTTGTATCCCGGAAAACAATGTAATTCATATTTTCCGCCCGCAAAACCCAAGAATATGAAATTTCACTGATGCATGGAAATAGTAAGTAACTTACCAATGACTTCTATTTAAAAATCGGGAATAGAAGTGAATTCATGTACCAAGTGAAATACGTTCAAGATCAAAAAAGTAAACAAAAATTAGTTCGAATCATGAGAGTAATTATAACGTATTACATTAAAAAACACACACACTACATTTATATAGAGTAGTAGTTTATATAAACTGAAAAAATCCATTCCAGAAACATAAAAACAACACGAAATCAATAAAAACATTTCAACGGCTAGCGGAAAAAAATGCGAAATCGAAAATGACATTATCAATAATGTCGACTATTTACGTTTTCAAACAAACTTGAATTTGTAATATGGATTATTTCACAGACAATCCATAGATAACATATGCCCTTTATCGTTCTCTTATTTCATTTCTCAAGTTTAAACCAAATATCAGTACCTTAAAAAAACATGTCCTGTATATACTCAGTATAATGCCGATGTTTCATGTCGTTGAACACACTGATCATTCTGGTTCCGGCTTCGAATCGATATTTCAGAGGAAAACATCCCTGATATTGTGCCTTTAAACAAAAAAAACATTCAGGCATTGCGTGGGTAAACACACCTACCACTTCAAGAGATGCATCATGGTTTAGGCGTGCCATCATGGGTGAGCCAGATAAACCTTTCTCCATATACGTATTCACAATAAGCTTATGTTCTTCATCATAACCTGTGTATCCTTTTTCCACGACATTGTATGGTGTGTGAGGCAAAAGACAGAACTTCAGATTTGAAGCATTGTCTTTGAGATACTTCTTCGCTTCTTCAATTATAGCTGCATCGCTATGTAATACAGGACACCGCTCTATGTGTTTTTTCTCTTTCACATGCCCAAAGCCACTCACAACAACTTCATAATCGTAATTTGTAGGTAATCTTTCTTTTCTTAGCGAAAGCTTTGTTGGCAATAAATCGAAATCGTTTTGTATCTCAACAATGGCGACGTCAAGAAGTTTGTTATGATAAGGTAGTTTCTTTTGGAAGAAGAATTTCCGTTTTGGTGAAGACATGGGGCGGTTACTGAAGTCAATGTAAGCTTCTGCCAATTTATTTAAATCCGTCTCTCCACAGTTTCCAGGATCTACAAAAATAAAAAAATATAACATGTCGAAACATAAATTTGATAAACGCTGTACAAATTTAAGTTAAAACTATATTTAATTTTGAATAAGATATTAATACATAGTAAATTTTGAATAGTACCTATAATATCTGATATAATGTGGCACGCCGTTGCTATACAATTTGTGCCGACTCGAAAGCCCGTGCCTAAGATGCCTCCCTTGAACATGATAGCTCCCACTGACTTCATGTATTCATTTGATAATGAAATCATAGAGGCTGACCAGCAGTCATCATCCGGTTTCTGATGTAAACAAAACAACAATATGGAACATGTGTGTTACAACAAAGACGAGCGTTAATAACATTATGACTTTACATGTATTTAAGGATGCCTTTTCACAGATTTTGGCATGTATTGAAGTTTGTCATTAAATGCTTTATATGTAAACATGTAAACGTTGGATCTAAAAAGCTCCAGTAAAAATCAAGAATAAAATTAAAAACAAAGAAACCATTATTAGGGCTCGAACCACTGACCAACACTATCCAACACTGTGGGATAAACATGTCGCGTGCACGGACTACTTTTTACTTTACCACTGAATGATTTTCATAAGAAATCTTTAGTCGAGAAAACTTTAGCTTCAAAATTATACGACTTCCAACCTTGAAATCTAGTCAAGGGACATAATTTTTCGCCATCCGTATAATGAATAAGCTGATTGATGGCGTCATAAAATGGCATACTTATTGCGTCTTTTTCCAAAAATATTTGTTGACGATTTATTATAAACGCGACTTATTTTACATGTACATGTACTGTACATCGACATATTTGAATTGTCAATTTATCACATTTTCCTTATTTCGTGTTATGTGCATTGTTTATAATCCATGAATATACGTTTGACATTTAAGAATGTACAACAAGCCATACAAATATCGCACAATTCATAAATAATCTGCAATATTTAATTTCCGATTTAATTCACGTTAGGCATAGAGCTGTGTAAAGTATAAGATGGTAAAAATAGCACCACACTGGAATTCTGAACGTCCCATTTTGTACACGGGTATTATCTACTGATTTATCTGTTGTGTAATTGAATGTTTTCCATTCTTTGTGTATATATATATTAAATTATTTTCTTGTACAAGAAGGGCATTTACCATAAACAAATAAAACATTGTGCAAGTTTAAACATAATTATGTTTGTATGCGGAAATCTGCAAATGCAACCGAGTGTACCAACGGCTATTATTTGATAAACTGCTCCGGTTCATTTTAACAGCAGTAATGTACATAGAGTACATGACGTAGCGTGTGACGAAGAAGAAAGTTTATTGATTTCATAAACTCATTTGATTATAGTGATAGGATGGCATAAGGGTCTTAATTTAACTATGCTAAAATAATAATTAAAGACACTACATGCAAAATCGTCAATTATTGAGTTAAATGGATTATTAGATGGATTTTTAAGGATAATTACAGGTAAGATACTTGTTCGAACGTGTTTTGGTTTTTGTTTGTTCTTTTGTCGTTCCCGGTTCTCGGGAAAATGATTTTAACATGGGCGCCATTGATACATCGGATCACACACGGCATACCCATAACATTATATAAAAAACACGTTCTGCGCGTCCTTAAATTTGTCGTCCGAAGTCGGAAAACGTATTGCCCTGTATATTATGTCAACTAAAGTGTCAGTCGCTGCAATTGTCTGTTTACTCGTCGATGGTGTACATGTATGTTGACAGCGACATCATTTTGTCAGGAGCAATCGCCGCCATATTGGATTTTGATCATTTTCTTTCGAAAATAAAATGATTTTTAGTAAAGTTAAATCTTCTTTTCGCAGTCGTAATGTGTTACAATGCGCATGCTGCGTAAAATTGAATCGAGGCATATGGTGATATTTTTACTCGTTTTACAGTTTGTGTGTGATATTTTGTAAGACTATTTTGCGTACTAGAACAAATACATTTATTTCACTACGCATGGTTAAATTTGTTAGATTTTAAGCGCTTTTAAGAATGAATGAAAAGTATTGTCAAGGTTTTTAGATCTATTTATGTTAAATGTCACGTTGAAAAAAAAATCAAATGGGATAAATAGAATACTAGGATTAGCGTTGAATACAGAGAAGTTTATGTTGCTCGGCTCGAACACCGAAAGCGCTTACTAAGGCTCGCGCTCCCGGCGTTCTTAGTCATGCAACATAAACTTCTCTGTATTCAACGCTAACCTGGTATTGTCTATGTATTTAGATACTTAACATAATAAAGAATATTTTTCTTCAAAGGATCAGCGTAGCTCCTTATGCTTAATCTACCGATCATAACCTTGCGTTTGTTAAGATAACTTGCATTGCGTGTCTAATATTAGCAATTGCTAATTTGCATGGTAGATCAAGGAGGACGTGAACACTTGCATTGAAATTATATCTGAAGGTTGTTTACAATACAAAGGACGTTTGTTTTCTCTCGTGATCGTCCCGATAACTACATTCGTACGTAGCTTAAGAAATGAACGGTAGCGAGAGGAATTTTAGGTATATTTTGCGACACATTCATTTGTAAGAGATCATTTACTGATATTTTTTATATAACAGATCAATTTCTTCAATATTTTTTTGTTCCAAATATAGCCTTACCCATGGGATATTAAATTTTCCTATGTGATTTCATGATATAACGTGACTAAACATGTTTTGTTTTCTTGAACAAAATTGAACAAAAATCAACACAAATACGTTAACAATTCTTCAAATCGATAACTAAGCATACAAAAAGATATTGTTTTTTTCAAATCCAATTGATAAAGTGGTAACAAATCCAATTGGTAAAAATAGAAAAAAAAACAATCCCATGGGAAGGTGGAACCTTCTCGAAAAATTAATTATCGAAATACAAAACAAAAACATGTTTAATCCACGATTATTAACTAGTTTCCAAATAAAATTTGACTGTAATCGCATACTTTATCTCAAAGAGGCAAATCTTTCTCAAAGTTGTTCCGGTAGCTGTTCAAACCTTGTACATGTAACCACTCAAAAGCCACATTCATGACTTACTCGTGATAAAACTATTCAATTGGATTATCTTAAAAATATCTTGTGATTCGATACGTGTCTAAAATAACGTTTATACGGTCAAATCTTGAAAAACTCTTTCGTCAATTTAAGCACATTAAGACTCGTTATTATGTTGACTCAATCTCAAAATTTGATGCGAGGGTATATCGTGTCAATATATATTCCAAATTTTAATCCTGTTCAGGTTTGTCCAAAAAACGAAGTTATCTGGTCCAATTTTAGGAAAAAGACTTATAAAAATATGCAGGCTAAATTTGTAATTCGATTATGGTGAAGCTAGGTTAGAACTTGGAACAAGTTTGTTTGAATCTGGGATACGTATGTCCGAAAACTTAGTCACATGGTAAAATGTTATATAGATTTTGACGAGGTGTAAACGCCACCTATTTGACTCAGTCTTGATGTAAATTTTTCAGAATGTTAACAACAGCAAAGAGAAGGGTCACAACTCATTGTCACGTGTGTCCAAAAACTAGTTAATTTGGGTGAATAATGCAAAGTAATTGGTTCTACACTAGAAAACACATTTATGTCACACTATTAATACTAATGTGTATAGTTTTATCTTTACAATGTCTTGGTCAAATTAAAATCTTCGTCCTAAATCTAGATAACCGTAATAGCAAAAACCTGCAACCAATGTAGAAGCTTTACTTATGACTCACTTTTGGTTTTACATGTTCACAATATTTTTCTAGACAAAAACCAAAGCTAGGTGTGAATCAAGGCCATTTGTTTCCGAACAATATGTGGACAGATCAAATATTTAAATAGCTACCTTTATGACTTAATCATAATGAACCACGGTCGT
The DNA here is from genome assembly GCF_020536995.1 of Dreissena polymorpha. Lineage (NCBI taxonomy): Eukaryota > Metazoa > Mollusca > Bivalvia > Myida > Dreissenidae > Dreissena > Dreissena polymorpha. Next base: position 70,978,568 of record NC_068367.1, on the reverse strand, counting down.
TACTTGTATACCTCGACACTGTCAACGCAAAGTTCGAACCTCGTGGAAGGGCTACTTAAAACAAGGTAAACGGCCACCGGAAAAACTTTGCGAAACCGAAATTTCGCAAACTTAAGTACCCTTTTTCTTGAAGGTTTGCTTATTTGTGATAAAGTATAAGATAAAAGTCTAACTTGTGATTAATAATTGGTTATTTTTGCTTGTTAAATGCGTTTTCTTCACTATGAACTTTATTTGCAAAGTTGGGGTTCCCATGGGATTTTTGTAATATCCCATGGGATTTTTCATTATCCCATGGGAATTTTGGTCTCTCCCATGGGATTTTTCTCCAGCTTTTTTTATGGGAGAAAAAATCCCATGGGATTTTCAAAAACATAAAACACGTTCGTTTGTGCTTAGTTATCGATTTTAAGCATTGTTAAAGCATTTGTGCTTATTTTCGTTCAATTTACTTTGATAGAAAAAAAATCCCATTTTTTTATGGGAAAAAAAAATCCCATGGGATTTTTTTCTGATTTTTAGAGATTTATTCATGTAACCTTCAGAAACACTACCTTTTAACAAATGATGAGCATTTCTCGCGATTTCAACGCGTTATATCGTGTTTTAAAATAATAAAAAAATCCCATGGGATTTTATTGTCCCATGGGATTTTTTTGTCCCATGGGATTTTTTTTCCCATGGGATTTTTTTTTTCCAATGGGATTTTTTTTAAGGTATAAGTTTCTAAAAGCTATATAATAATAATAATTATAATAATACTAATAATAATAATAATAATAATAATAATAATAATAATAATAATAATAATAATAATATTAATAATAATAATAATAATAATAATCGTGCTCAATATGATGAATTTGTACTTTTAAGCGACTAATATTTTTATTCGAGCCGATCGTCGAGTCCGAATGGTGAGTATAAGAGCAATTTACCAGTACAAATAAATCTCACTTGTGAAGAGAACGCTACCGTACTATAAAATAATCTTGATAATAAGTCATATCATTTCTCGACAGAAAATGAAAACAGTATCCATATTGATGTCAGCAATGTCCCCTGCTATGATAAATATTGACAAAATGAAAAACCTTGACAATAATTCCGTGTCGAATACGCATTAGATTATAGCAATCAAATTCATATAAGCATTGATAAGATAATTTGCGAAAATGGGTCTTATGTCAAATACGGCAAGCGTAGCTCCATTCCATAATGTCCGGTATTAAGTCACGTCAAGTTTCGTGGTCGAATTATAGCATAATAATCATTTTCACATTACGCGAATCATATGAGTTTCCCTACATATATTGTGTTAAAATTTATGTTACACTAATGTGCGATGATGAAAAGGGGATTTCGGTAATTCTACATTCGCCCGCCTAGTACCGAAATCCCCATATTTACGCCTTAAAGGGTCAATAGGTTATCGGTATGAATGTTTTTTGACTTCACATGAATGTTAAGGTGCAAAAAAATGATATTAATTTTAATTATTAAGCACTCTTGACAGCATTAAGTTGCGTCTCAGTGGGGATTTCGGTTATTCTACACTAGAACTTAAACGCGCGCCGGTACCGAAATCCTGCTGTACAAACCTTCAAGTGTCAACAAAATTATTACAGTGTTTTTTTTCATTAGCAACCAGTGACATGTATTATCTCCCATTCGGTTACTTCTTTTGGAAAATAATTAGCGGGGATTTCGGTACTGCTACATTCGTACGCCCAGAGCCGAAATCACCCATGTTTACGCCAATCCCCCATATTACGCCTTAAAGGGTCTATATGTCATTATGTTTGGGTTTTGGCTTTGCATTAATGTTGATTTGTACACAATCATATTAGTGTTAATCATTTAAACACTCTTATCAGAATATTTTTTCCATTATTAAATAGTTTATTAATGTGAAAAATGTGTAAACGAATGTAAAAAAGGTAAAATGTACATTTAAAACATTGGTTACACAAAAGTATATGTAAATATAACATGACATAGTAATAATAAGTCTTCAGAAAGTATTTTCCAAACAAATCTGATGAAACAAATGATATCGTACTACCTTATTTACAATATGCTATACACATTTGCAATTTAGTTATCAATGTTTAATCAAAGCATTAATCAGGATAATATGTTGCCTCTTAGCGGGGATTTCGGTAATTCTTAACAAGCACATAAACCCGCGCCGGTACCGAAATCCCCGCTGTACAAACCTTCAAGTGTAAAAAAATACTGATTTAGGTTTAAATAAAGGGAACAATAGTATTTTTGGCCACCAAAAAGCACTTCCGCGTCAACAAAACGATTGAAATTATGTCAGAAACCCAGCTTTTCATTGTATATATTGCAATACACCATCGGCCGCCGAGAGCGGAATACTGCGCTTGGCCGCTAAACAATGTGGATTGCATCAAATTAAATGTCAATTTTCGATTTTATTACAAAAATAAACACTGCCTTTTTATAAATATGTCAAGCACGTACACTTAACAAAAAAATCGATATATCTTTATGTAATGTAGAAAAGTAAAGCGCTTTATATATAACAATGTTTTATAATGTCTCTCTGGTTGAGAAAAAAAAACAAAACAAAACCATGTAGAACATATATGTTTTCATAATTAAAAAAAAATATTTAATGATGCACGTGATGTTTTATAATTGATATAAGTTCACGTGTCATTGAACGAGTTAAGGGAGAGATGCGAATTAAATTACACATAATTAAAAAATGATACTATACTGTCAGCTTGATTTATAAATTGTGTTCCATCGCGCCAATATATTCATTGTTCCATGAAATTGTGCATAAAAGCAAAACGATTGAAATTATGTCAGAAATCCTGCTTTTCACATAAAATGATCTTTAACACTTTATTTATTCCAATCAGGTAATTAATAATAATAGGGGAAGTCTATACTGTGTATTAGAAACTTGTTGTGGTGATCCCTATCTTATCCGCTCAATACACATCCACCTGGCTACTGTACAGAAAAAATTAGATTTACTTCCAAAATAACTGATTTCATTAATTGCTAACTTGTTGTCTACATTTTAAATTAACAACGATAATGGATCAACATCACCGTTGCACAATTATTAAGTTCACAGTAATCTGTACTTTAAATAGATAGCCTAATTAAAGACGGTGCTAATAAAGAACAAAGCGTGAATGTGGATATTAAGAAATTAGATCCTTTTTTGCATGAGACTGGCAGTATATCATTTTATCTTATATAAATAAGCCACATTTAAGACATGGATAAAATTAAAATAAGACACATTTGCATCTTTCATTTCTTGAAAAAAAAATAAGCACGCAGTCACATATAAATAAAATACATTGAAGACACAGAAAAAAATAAATAAGACACATTTGCATCTTTCACTAAATTTTCTTAAAAAAACATGTGAAACTGAAGAAAAACATTTATTACTGACACATTATTCTAAAAGTCGACAGGCAACATAAATTCAAAGAGGGAACCACAATTAAATAAGATCAATTTTCGCATGATACTGGTTGTATAGCAAGTAGTCACATATTAATTACAGCTTGCATTAGTTGCAATAATTTTGTTAAGTGCGCGTGCTTCTGAACGTTGCGTTAAGCGAGAGTGTTGTCATTTTGTTAGTTTTATATTTTGGTATTATGTATGATTATTGCTTGTTTTGAATTTGAAATAAACGCTTTCTGGCAAATAAGCATCGTCTTAATTTTAATACAAATAATGAACATTTGACATACAAAATGTCCAATAACATACCGGCAATAACATTATATATATGTTAATTTCTGTGCATGTTTATACCGAAATTATAGCCGACATCGGCAGTTAGGGAAATTTAGTGACACACTTTAACACATCAAACATGCATGATAGTTCTTTTTTCATATGATATTCCCCTGGTTGCTTACCGGTGTATTGGTGCAGTTGATAACCCCGCCGGGACTACAGTAGGGTGCTAATACACACGTGTATCGTGTTCAATACAATCGTCTTAATTTTAATACAAATAATGAACATTTGACATACAAAATGTCCAATAACATATCGGCATTAACATTATATATATATGTTAATTTCTTTGCATGTTTATACCGAAATTATAGCCGACATCGGCAGTTAGGGAAATTTTGTGACACACTTTAACAAATCAAACATGCATGATAGTTCTTTTTTCATATGATATTCCCCTGGTTGCTTACCGGTGTATTGGTGCAGTTGATAACCCCGCCGGGACTACAGTAGGGTGCTAATACACACGTGTATCGTGTTCAATACCCGATCCATGCTACAACGTGTAAGAACGGGAATTTCGGTAATTCTACCTTTTTAAGCTTGCGCACCTCTAATGGGCACATATCCAAATATAATTTAATTAGTTATTTTCCTAATCAGCATCATTTCACTAAACTACATGCAAATTTGTAGGTAGCTTTCCATGCTTAAAAAAAAATAAACCGATTTTTTCAAAACCACCCTCACGCTCGGCTTTTGTACAGTTTATTTTCACCTCTGGGGTATATAAAAGTTCCATAATTCATTCAAATTTCCAAATATGGGCATGCAGTTGGTGTGTACAGATGCAGTAAAGGTGTTTAAAGTTTAAACAAGATGAAATAAGTATTCTTTTACAGACATTTATTTTTTACAAATTTTAATCTATGGAATAGCGCCATGAAATGTAAGTGATTTCAGCCAAGTAAAAATTGGGTCGGTTAAAAACAAAGTGTCATAAAATTCAAAATAGTATCATTTAAGTTATATTTTAAATTAAGTTTTTATAGAAACACTATATACAGCAAAAATACCAAAAAATAGACAGATTTGCCATTTACTTTTTGAAATAAAAATAAAAATGCAACATGCATCATTCGTATTTTCAGCAGTAAATTAATCAATTTAGCCATAACGTTGTTTTAATTTTAAAATTGAAGGATGTGCATACAATTTTCAACATATTTAACAATAAACATAGCTTATGTGCTATATTAAATCAAATTACGTTAGAAAAGAAATAAAACGCGTCGCAAAAAGTATGCGATGTCGGCAGGAATCGAACCTGCGCGGGAAAATCCCAAAAGATTTCAATTTCATCGCCTTACCCACTCGGCCACGACAACTTTACATCTGTGTAACCTTAAATTAGATATATATAAGTAAACAGGTAAAAAGGCTCGCTCGATCTTTGAAGAAATCGCGAAATCGTATTTTTCAGATGATAATTGGATCAAAGTCAATATTTATAGTGAAAATAATGTAATCTAAATGAATAAGTTAAACATATATCAAAATTCGAAGTTTGAAAAAAATAAAATGCATCTCTCGGAAATAAGCGGTCATTGAAGATCGGCAATGGCTTATGTATGAAGTGAAAGGACAGTTGAAAGTTTCCATTTTGCACGTTAATGATTCTGATAATATGGTGACAAAGGCAGCAGTCCTATGCAGTATTGTGTTTGACCGGAGAGTAGCGTGATCTGTGTCGGTGTTGGGCGCTCTGAGGGCGCAATCCGGCTACATAGGTACATAGAAACCTCTTGTGGCTATAGTCCATGGATCGGGTTCGGCAGACAGGGAACATTTAAATTTTTATATGTATGTTTTATATCTTAATTACCTAAACGTATATTTATCCTGGTTACTTATTTACTGAGGTATGAGTTAGTCGCAATGATTGTAGATACGTTGTACTATATTTAGTAAGTATTTGGAGGACGAGTGGCACGGGCACGCGCTTTATTATCACTTATGCAAGGAACGCGTTTTGTTTATATACGTATTTTTGATATTCCGATAGGCTTAAGGGAGGTAACTTATTCAAGTAAAACGCGATATTTTTTGCAATGCCTTTTTATAACTCTTGTTTAATTAATTACATACGAATATACAGCTAAATTTAAGATGATTTTTACCAGAAAAAAATTTCGGAGAAAGATATATTGAGATTTTGATATTCCATAGAATGCGAGTCTCCATATATATTTTCTATTGCAGGGGAGGTAATTTAAATTTTTTAAAGTCTCCGAATTGGTCTTTGTTGTATCTATTTACGTTTATTTTCAAGCTTATGGCGATTAAAAAATTAATTATTATTAGTATATGCTCACATGGATATTGGTACGGATATATCGTGTTCATATAACTGTTACTACATCCATTTCATTCATCATTCAGGTCGGGCTACACAAATCTCGTGAAGAGGCCAGTAGGACCTGTAAACAAACTCTCATACACACACTCTTCACTCATCGTGGCGCTCTCGCATGTCTGAGGCGATATATAAGATCGATGTCATATATAATACTGTATTCGCTGGTATTTTCGGTTGATATGTTTGATTGCTTAGGACGCAATGAATATAGTGTATTTATATTTAATCGAAGTGAGCTCATTAATGTTTCTGGCGGTATTCAATTTCTGGTAATAGTTTCGCGATTAAAGACGTCGGTTCTCGGTTAGGTGTGGAATGTTCTTATTTGTTAATGTGCCAAGTGCTTAAAGGCGGTTTATCGCACTTTATTAGTCGGCGTTTCAAGAAAATGGGTAATAAATGCAAATCAGTAGGTGCTTAGAAGACTTAAGTACGGCAAGAACCACAACTCACTCTGCTAGGAACGATTACCACTGCCTGTCTGCAGCAGACGACAAATGATTCTGCTCTAGCAGTGAATGTATATACCAGCTTGTAAACGCCATTGGCCAGTCAAGTGTTTATCATTAAAATATGCACATATTGGCTGCTTTCATGGAAAACGAGGCTTAATGCACGTCAAATAAGATTAGCCTGTGCACAATGATAAGCATATGCAATGCGAACAAGCTAATCAAGGACGACAAGAGCGAAAAACTAAAGTGCCTTCAACGCTTTGATTTATAATATACATTATGTCCTATGTTATATGGCGTATAGCTACTAATATATGTGTGTATAAAATATGTTAACCGTCTTTATTTTTTAAATAAATGAAATCATACTGAAACTCTACGAATTGAGGATTTACATGTTTTTATGAGCTGTCAAAGATTATTACAAACAACAATTATTATCTTTTTTAATGCAGACACTTTAAAAGACTGTGGGTGCGGACCCAGGATCCTGCGATAAATCAAACGGAAAGGTACTATAGGTACTTAAGCTACGTTGAAGAAACTCGGACATTGTTGACGCCCTGTCTTCAATAAATACTGTTTTTGAGTGAGGTTAAACTTACAAATGTATTTGTTAGCCAATTGACGTGTATCGTGGTATTTTGAAATTATTTTTAAAATAACTGGGCTAAGCATTGGTTTCGGTAGAAAAGTACTGCAACAATTTCGCTAGATTTGAACACATTTTAACACTCCGCATTATGATATTTTGATTCAATTTTTCATATTTATACCAAGTGAGTTTTCATTTGACCGCCTTGCGGATACAGATCCATTAGCATGTGCTTGTGTATTATAATAACAATTAATGAGTTAATTTACTACTTACAGTATCGTTATTTTCATCAACATCATCGTTATCAACGTTATCATGATCATCATCATCAACATAATCATCATCTCATCATTATCATCATCATCATCATTATCATCATCATCATCATTATCATCATCATCATCATCATCATCATCATCATCATCATCATCATCATCATCGTCATCATCATCGTCATCATCATCATCATCATCATCATCATCATCATCATCATCATCGTCGTCGTCGTCGTCGTCGTCGCCCTCGTCCTCGTCCTCGTCCTGCTCCTCCGCCTCCACCGCATCATCAGCAGCAGCATCGTCATCAGCAACAGCAGCAGCATTATCGTCACTTTCACCAACAACATCGTTATGGTCGTCATCGTCGTGATCATCATCATCAGTGTCATCATCATCATCATCATCATCGTCATTGTTATCGTCGTTGTTCTCCTCCTCGTCGTCGTCATCGTCATCATCGTCGTCATCGTCATTCTCATCATGAACAATTTCAACAACCGTAAAACCTATCGCTCAGCTCATTTTTGCAGTGAATTCGGATGTTATATCAAATCTTTTTGATTAATAGAGTTTGCTGCTTAATGTATTAATAACTAAATAATAATGATGATAATATTGAAAATAAATGGTTTCAATTTTATTTATCCGTTTAAGATGCAGTATTTGACCAAGTCAATTTGTCGCTAAAAGTAGTCATTACACATTCAATCCAAAAAGCGTTACGAGTTGCTATTGAAACTATAATCGCATTCCGATAAAAATGGTGTCTGTATTAGGGCCTGTTTAATTTCTACGCTTAATTGCAATTCATAAAAATATTTTTAAGGGTACCGGTATATCTAGACACACTCTGTTATCCAAACAATCCTTGTGATCATAAACAAATAAACAATGAAATATAAATAAAATTAGATGATAAAAAATGGTATCTTCCTTTTTGCTGTTGCTAGTTATCAACAGAGTAGCAAAACTTTTAAATATAAATTATATTCAATTCATAGCACGCTTAAAGATTTGAAGTTTATCTAAATCTATAAGCACAAACATATTTATGTTTGTTAATACAAAGCTGTAGCAGTTTTCTGATTGCGCTTGAAAAGATGTGATTGTTGTTGTTGCATTAATAGTATCATTAGTTTGTATTTCCAGATTAGGTATTCCACCATACATTTTGTTTTTAATCAGATGTCTTATAATTGGCATTGCAATATTTCAATAACGAGTAATCAACACAATTGACTTTATGTATTTTTAATTGTTTATCCATATTATCATTAACACTTGAGGGAAAAATAAGCTGTGTCATTTTTATTTTTTATTTTACTTATGGTTCAGACATCTCTGCTTTTACTATATGCCGTAATAATTATAAGTTTCCGTTCACTTAAAGATATTGTTTTTTTGTGTTGGAAAATTTAAATACGAAAAATATTTAGAGACAAGTGTGTTATGTTTGTTTGTCAATTATTTAATTGAAGTAGAAATAATACATCAGTGTACATAATTTTATTGTGTTGTTCCCTTCGTTCTTTACTTTAAAAATGCAACTTAACAGCTTTGCAATCAACTGAAATAATATATAAAAAGTAAAAACAATAAACGTTTGGCTTTCTTAATACGATATCATTTCAAACGCTGTTGGAAGGAACCATTGCTTATTAGAGGTTTACAAGGTAATTTACCCAAGTACGCAAATGTAATGGTCGATTGCCCTTAGGCATGATTCTGTTTTATTACTTTAATCCGGTTGTAAAAATGCATGACCGAAGGGTCATCAGATAAGCAAAAACAGGGTCAAAATCTGATAAAATAGCGCTGTTTAACTGACTGTACGAAAATCCGTATGTCCGAAAATTTAGAATCATGAAAACATAAATATTTTGGCTTAAAAAGGAAATGTAAGAAAATTTAGAATGTAAGAGAAAATACGGTGGTTTTATGGTGTTTAAATCGATTAGAAATAGCAAAACCTAAAGACATTATCTCAAGTGTGATTTTCAAAAGATTTTATATGAATGTACACACACGGTAAAACTAGTCTATTAAAATGAAATACCTTCATTGGTTCTCATGTTTTTAATATTTATTAAACATAGGTATTTGTGAACACTTGTTGTTATATAATATTGAAATGTACACGCATACTGAACATAAAATCATTAGCATAACGGCTAAGTTGGTTTTTACTAAGATTGCAATAGTGTTTATTTTATTATTATGAATCTTATGAGGATAATTTTGAAAGTATGACACAGAGTATCTGAAGAAGATATATACATAATCACATATGTTGTTGTTGTTGTGGTTATTGTTTCAATATTTTTATGAGTATCATACATTCAATGACGAATAGCTATTAATTTGTCATACAAACACCATAATTATTATTGGATTGCGGAGATTAAACAAATCGATTCCCTAGTAACTGATATAACTGATACATTTTTTGAGCGACAATTTGAAACTAAATCTAGTATTATTTAAATTTGATTATTTTAATTGCAGACTTTTTTTATTAACCCCAATTATTGTGTACGCAACGTTTCTTTTATTTAAATCGCTGAGTACGAAGCATCAAGCTATTTTTTAATTAATTGACAGTGATCTTTAATGTATGTCATAATATAAATTGAAATCAATCTTAATTAAAGCTTGAGCGGTTGGTTTGTAATAAGTTTTGTAAATGTTGCTGTAGGATATGTATGCACAATAAATACTAACGCTCTGGCATATTGTGATGGTGATATGATTATATATTGCACAATGAATATGTGATGATGTTCTTGTGATAATATTGAGGCTATAATTAGTTTTTGAATTAAGCTAGCTAATTTCAAATAAGATACAAACACATCCCAATCCTAAAATTATCAGTAAGTTATAGTATTGTTTGCCTCTAGGCGCATAATTAGTTGAAGGCCTAGTTTATCTGTTAATCCTCGCCCCATGTGGTGTCCCAGTGGGTACACTGATATTAATACACGATGTATTGGTCCACAATTAAATCTCTTATAAAAACATGTCTCTCAGGTGACTGAAAAATGGCTGTGTAGATACAACAAATACTACTACAACGGAGACTAAGATAACACATGTTACAATTAATTTGTCTTCCTTGCGTTCTTCTTATACGACAAACACTTCTAAAACAAAAAAGCAAAAAGCCGCTACTGCTACTGCTTCGGCTACTCTTACTGCTACTGCTACTGCTACTGCTGCCGCTGCCGCTGCCACTGCCACTGCCGCTGCCACTGCCGCTGCCGCTGCCGCTGCCGCTGCCGCTGCCACTGCCGCTGCCACTGCCGCTGCCGCTGCCACTGCCACTGCCGCTGCCACTGCCGCTGCCAGTGCTGCTGCTGCTGCTACTGATAGTGCTACTGCCACTGCTACTGCCACTGCTACTGCCACTGCCACTGCTACTGCCACTGCCACTGCCACTGCCGCTGCTGCTGTTGCTTCTGATAGTGCTACTGCTACTGCTGCTGCTGCTGCTTCTGCTGCTGTTGCTGTTGCTACTGTTACTGCTACTGATACGGCTACTGATACTGCTACTTCTACTGCTACTGCTAGTGCTACTGCTACTGCTACTGCTACTGATTCTGCTACTGCTACTGCTGCTGCTGCTACTGCTGCTGCTGCTGATACTGCTACTATTGATAATAATTCTCCTTCTACTTCTATTTCTAATATTGCTAGCGATGCTTCATAATTTATTTTTAAATGTATCATTTTGTTAAAACAGGAAAGAACTGTTATATATATTTTCTTAAAGGGATCTTTTCACGCTTTGGTAAATTGACAAAATTGAAAAAAGTTGTTTCAGATTCGTAAGTTTTCGTTTTAGTTATGATATTTGTGAGGAAACAGTAATACTGAACATTAACCATGCTCTAATATAGCCATTATATGCATCTTTTGACGATTTTAAAACCTAAAAATTATAAAGCGTTGCAACGCGAAACGATTGAATAATTTGGAGAGTTCTGTTTTTGTCGTTAAATTTTGTGAAACTACGAAGATTGCTTATATAAGGTATAAAATACGTCGAGAATGTGTACTCGGCGGAATAGCTCAGTAGGCATAAGCGTTTATACTACAGGACTCTGCCAGGACTCCAGGGGTCACTGGTTCGAACCCTGCTCCGGGCAATGTACATTTCCTTTTTTTTCTTTTTTTTTCTTGATTTTTTACTGGAGCTTTTATGATCCAATGTTTACATTTATCAATATAAAGCATTTAATGAATAAGTTAAAAAAAATGCCAAAATCTGTGAAAAGGCCCCTTTAAAGGTGTAAAGAAACTAAACTTTTCTGCGATTAAAGTTTTATTTAACTGGATTAGTATAGGCCACATAACAGACGCTATTGTACTGATTTGTACTAAACAACATTTTGTCATAATCAACAGTTTTAACATGCCGCAGTTTCCTTGGAAGTTGACCTTTGATTGGAGTTATGTATAAAACATTAACAAGGTATTTGTTGACAGTTTGTCCTGTCACAATTATATATTAGTTGAGCCAAACGTGTGATAAAGATCCCTTTTGGGGTGGCGATAAATACTATTTATATTGTTCAACAGTGGGAGACTGAGAAAACATATGTTACAATTAATTTGTCTACTTTGCCTGCTTCTTCTTTATATATTTTTCTTGCTAATCGTTTTAGTTTAGTTTTAGTTAAGTAGGTATATCAATTTACATTTTTTGATAGATATTTATTTGGATAGTAATAGTATGTTTTATTTGACTTGACATCATTGAACCGGTTTATTCATTGATAAGATCGGGATCTCCACAGGTGTTTAATCTCGATTGTTAGGTGGGGAGAAGGGTCCGAATGATAATGTTGTCGTCGGCTTACGAATCACATTTCACAAGTTTAAGACAAATATGCATACGTTATAAACCTAATTTAAGTATTACATAGATAATAACTTATCTTTATTTTGATGAACTACGTTTAAGGTATAAAACTATAATTATCTATGTGTTGTGTGCCGCATACATACCATCTTGCTTTTTTTAAATTTGATCACAACGGTCAGAAGTCATAAACATTCATTATGCATGGTTGCTAAAGCACAGTGTATACTAACTAACCTATGTTTATTGTTGTTTGCTAGGGTTATTATTATTATGTTGTTTTTTTTTTATTTTGGGGGGGTGGGAGGTCTTTTATAGAAGATTTCAACTAGTCCTTCAATTAACGAAAAAAAAAAAAGACAGCTTCATTCATGCTGTTCTATTATGGTGTTTTAACGCATATAATTATGTATGGTTGATGAAGCACATTGTATGCTACCGATGTTTATTGTTGTTTGATGATGATGTTAAGTTGGTGTTGCTGTTGTTGTTAATGATGATGATGAGGAGGAGGAGGAGGAAGAAGAAGAAGAAGAAGAAGAAGATGATGATGATGATGATGATGATGGTGGTGGTGGTAGTAATGACGACGACGACGATGATGATGATTTTGATTATGATAATGAGATTTGAATTAAATTAATGCGCAAAGATTTTTCTTTTTAGCGGCCAAATGCAGATATCTGCGCTCGGCCGCTGTAAGGGTTATGTAATATTTGCAATCTACATAGGAGTCAATAGCAGATACCAAGCACCATATGCTTATGAGAAACAAAAGCAAAATATTGTCAATCGCTGAAATCTCGAATATGACTTAATCATTTTATTAAATGAAAACAGGTAACTATTTTAAACGGTTATTATATTGCAACAACTTAGCGGTGTTTATCCAAAAGACCATTGTTATAATTACAGGGACGTCAATAGGCCAAACTATTCAGGAAATATGATTTGAGTCGTCAAGGATAGATTTTGAGATCAATGTACGTCCGATGAGATTTAAAGGGAGTTGGAGGCGTAGGGACAGATTCGTTCGAGTACGCGATCATTTGAGAACAAATTATGTTGAAGCTTTATCGGAATTCCGGAAATTTGCGATCGGTACCGATTTTTCCTGGTTCTTTTTTATTGATTCTGATAAGTTAGCGGCCGGCACGGACATGAATATTAACTGACGAAAACCTCTTCGCTACTTTCCGAAAATCTTCGACATGTTGCAAATATCCGTAATATTCCGCATTGTACTCACCAGAAATTGCAACTAGAAAGACTACAATAAATCAGTTAGCTACGGCTCGGGCGGGGATTTACCTATTATCCCTGTAAGGGACCTAATGCCCCAGACTACCGGCTATTTTTTCCGGAATTCGAACTTGATACACTTGATATCCCTGAATTAAATATTTATATCCGCAATTTTGATCTCTAGAGTGCTGACTGTTAGTATTGTATTTGACTGGAATGACTGTCGATTATGTGTTTTTAAGATTAAAACAAGCTTACGAAGAACTTTGTGTTTGCTTTTTTGTACGCTTTCTTTTTAAAAATGTATTGTCCGCCACGGACGCAACAATTGACCAAATGTACCAGATTGTGGTCTCTTTAAAGTGCTATGTTTTTACTGCCGTGATATCTTTAACAAACTACACATTATTGATCGTGGACGTTTTATACTCTTATTGAATTTGTTTCCCCAAAATATGCTCTTCTATTAGTAGATGTTTTGGTGACGATGTTCTAATTATAGATCTTACACGGCCAAGAAACACTAGATAGGTCTTTGCAAAGAGAGCTGTTGGATATCGTGAATGCGTTCAATGTGGCCTGTTTATTTCAGAAAGCTATGTGCAATGTTTTATGGGGATTTCTATCAAATTGCCAATTGCAAAATTTGATTTAATTCATTCGGACCTACAAGCGGGAAACTTCTTCATTAAAATTCAATGGGCTTTTAAGAAGTTCGTTTAAAGGCCAAATTTGACGTTAAACAGCAACGCCGAAAAAATTGCTACTCAGTCTTATTTATCACTTTTTTTGTAAGATTTACCAGTAGACGTTCTTCAGTGAAATTAAGCAAACACACAGTGCCGACAAATATGGAAGGGTATTTAGGTAAAAATTACATCCTTCTTTGTGACTGTGTCATGATTCTTGATGGTACTTTCAATTAGTATGTAGACACCTTTTCATGCTTACTGACACTTACATCTTGCCTGATGTCCAATGTCTATTTACATTCTGCTTAATGGTATCATGCATGTGTACAGATGCAACATTCTTGTTCGTTAATTGCATGCTGCATATGTGTATGTTGGTTTGTGCAGAGAGACTTGTGCAATAGGCGCAGTGCATAATGAAATCAAATATTAATGCGTTTAATAAATTAACGCGATGGTAAGATGTGAGTTTCACCCAAGCACAAAGCAACATACTATCATGCATGATACAATGATGTCAATTGACAGTCATTCCGAAATGCTACGGAGGACTACGGAAATTTACGGCGTATAACGGAAATTTTATGTTATAGGAGAAGTTGCGCACCTTTGTAAGATATTTGCTACTGAACCGAAATTAACCGCGTGTTTGTAGACTTAACTTTTTTTTGGTTAATGACTAACCATAATTTTTGTACAGTAATTTACCTTCAATAACCAAAGAAAGTCTATGGATATATTTCAATATATGCTACTAATGCATGTATGCAGAGCTCCAGATAAGACGCTTAAAGTCGTAAAATGTTTACATTATATGCATTGATATTGAGTTTTACGCATGATCACACATTTTGAATTCTTATTTTATTTTTCCAATGTGTAACCGTACGCACAGAATTTAAGTCTACTTTTTTACTAAATTTAATTCAATTTTTTACGACTTTAAGCGTCTTATCTGGAGCTCTTCTTAGACTATAAACCTAAATGCGGATGTGCCAAAAATTATATTTACCTGAAAAAAAAAGAATTAATAATAGACTTTAAGGCTGGATTATTATAGAGTGTAAACCAAGATTTTGCTGAAAAAGTTATCTGGAACTTTGCATGTATGTTGAGAGGAAATCGATTACATAATTTCAAATTTACTAGAGTACTTTTATATTGCACCACATAAAATGCTTTAAAAACTATAATATTGAAGTGCACATATAAACTTTATTATAGATGGGTAGGTATTTCGTGTCAATCTCTTTCACATATGAAAGAGCTGTTGGTCATGCTGCTTTAAGTACATATAGATGCATGACACAATTTAGATTAAGCAAAATAAAACACTAGGTATTTGCCAAGAGTCAAATATATACGAGCAGTAAGAGCGTAATCGTGTACAGCGAGACTTACTCATGTAGAATTGAAACTCTTATTGCTTTCTTTCGAAATAATTTCATGTGTCCGATCTAATATGCAATATGCCCGGTGTTTTTTTTGCGGATTAATGTTCCGTTTTAGATCCATAATTAACGAATGCCTCAATATTTTAAAAAAATAACACCGGAATAATGTTCACCGACATTTTTTCATACAGATTGGATATAAATATTATAGAGCTTAACAAAAAATACATTAAGCCCTGTTTCTCCCCGGCACACGTGCTGGACACACAGGTGGTTAGCGTGTGGCTATGATAATAATTAGTGAAAACATCTTTTTGAATGATAATAATCATATTAAAACGAAAAATCAAATTTTTCTATATATAAAAAAATCACTACCGTTTTATATATAACAAGGTATCCAACTCGAAATCATCCGAAAACGGGGTGCATCGTTTTGAGCAGCCATTACTAAATTAATTTTGCAGCGATTTTCATGACCCGGTCTTATTCAAACGCAGAAATGAATTTCCTTTTAGGAAATGTATATATATTGTTATATTTCTACACATGCTGGGTCAATTTTAAGAAATAAAGCTATACATAATCGCTTGACCCAGTTGTTATCGATCAGACCGTATTTATGAATGAAATCACCAGTTGTAAAGACACAACTCCGCATTGGAGCAATGAAATCACTCTTGTGTTTAAAATGTCAGTTGGTTGAAATGTATGTAAACAAGGGTTTGAAAATGCGCTGGACAGTTAGTTTTGATGCATAATTCTACGGCAAGCACGGTAAGAATGTTTTTTTCATACGTTTTATGGAATTATTGTATCGAGGTTCGTGAACTTTGCAGGAAAAAATGCCCATTTTCCCCGTGAAGATTTCAGTCATGAATACTGTCTGATCGATCACAGCTGGGTCACGCGAGTTGTGTATCGTGTTATTTTTTAAAAGTTGACCCAGTATTTGTAAAAATATTGCAAGACATATACATTTCCAGAAAGGGAATTTATTTCCTGCGTTGAATAGACCAAGATCGTGAAAATCGCTGCAAAATTGATGAAGTAATGGCTGTTTAAAACGATGCATCCCGTTTTCGGATGATTTCGAGTTGGATACCTTGTTTGAATATATATTTAAACTTATTTTTTTTAAGAAAAGTTGATTTTTCGTTATAATATGATTACTTATCATTCCAAAATATGTTTCACTAACTAGTATTAATAGCCCACACGCTAACCACCTGTAGCTGGACAACTTTTAAAAAACACTATACAAATTCAAGTACTTATGCACTTAATTGATTGTAAACAATGACGGTTGAAATCCGTGCGTGGGAATTTTTCTGGTAACCAAGAGCGACGTCAACGTTCATGACAAACCTGGTTATATGACATTTATTTATTGATTTTTTCCAACTTGATTGAAAATTATGTTTTATGATATTTAATACATGTAGATGAAGTAGTTGTTTTCCTCAACGAGGAGTACAATAGTTGTACAGTACTAGACAACGAGTACTTGTAACTTCAGGTTTCTCTGTATACCACAGACATTATATAGTCATAAAATGATAAATATGTGTTTATAGAAATTGTAATTATAGCATGGTTAACAGACTAGAGAATCTGGAAAGTTTCACGCACAGGTCTGTGGCAATGGGGGTTTGGGCTACTTTATAAATATGAGGTCGATATGCAATGCACATCGGTAGATTACGTCTACTGTAATTATTTGGACTAGGGAAGGCCACAATTCCAACACATCAGCCCCGTTATGGTTCTGAATAAAATACATGTATAATTTCTTGAGTGCCAATTGCATCTTACAAATATCAAAAACATTCACGGCAGTCAATTCATTGTGTAAACTTACTGGTCTTCATGACAATAATGAACGTATTTAGTTTAATGGAGATTATATAACGAAGGGAACTAATTCAGCTTATTCAGTTTTACTAGTCAAAATGATTCGGATGTTTCGCTTTTTTTTTCCGAAAAGTAATTTATTCAACATACGGAAAATAAACGCGCGCCACCTGATGTCATAATTTAGTAACTTGCATTCTGCTTACTGCCTGTTGCTAACTGCCGTTGTTAATGACGCTTAGTGGCAAAAAACCGATTATGGACTTGGTTTCAGGAATAATGAACACACAAACATTGGATAGTCACCAGAGCAGGTTGAAACAATTATTAAGTATAACGATAGAGAACAAGCATGTTGGAACTGTCATGAAGCATGTTAGAATAAACAATCACGCATATGTAATATTATTCATGAATGATGTAATGTTTGCAGCAATCATCAAGTATAAAGAATAGACAACAGCATGTTGGAATTGTCATCAAGCAAATTAGAATAAGCATCAGTCATAATGTAAATATTTACCACGAATGATGTAACTTTTACCTATATATCCTTCCATAGACATGTGTTGTGACTAAAATAGACATAGAGATTTGAGCAGTGGGAGTGACCTAATCATACTGTGTCTTTAGCAGTATTACGGAATACCGTTAGTGCCATCCGTGGTTACACATTAAAATCCAGAGGGCGAGAACGCGAGAACGCGATAAGTACGATGGCGACAATGTGACAATACGATGATGACAGGGTGACAATACGATGGCGACAATGCGATAGTACGATGGGCGACAATGCGAGAACGCGATAATACGATGACGACAATCAGACAGTGCGATGACGACAGTGCGACAATACGATGGCAACAGTGAGATAGTACGATGGCGACAATACTACAGTTCGATAGTGCGATAATACGATGACGACAGTGCGAAAATACGATGACGACAGTGCGACAATACGATGGCGATAGCCGACAGTGCGATAGTACGATGGGTGCCAATGCGATAACGCGATAGTATGATGGCGGCAATTCGAAAATGCGATGGCGACAGTGCGACAATACGATGGCGACAATGCGATAGAACGATTGGCGACATTGCGATGATACACGGCGACAGTTACGATATGACTATCGCATTGTCGCCCCCGTACTATCGCACTGCCGCCATGTATTGTCGCACTGTCGCATTGTCGTCAATCGTACTAGCGCGTTTTCGCAATCGTACGAACGCAATTTGGTCGCCATCGTATTGTCGCACTGTCGTCATCGTACTTTCGCGTTCTCGCATTCTCGCCCTCTGGATTTTAAATGAGTAACCACGGTGGCCCTAAACGGTATTTTGTACAGTAAAGTGCGTAAAACTCTGGTTTGGAATAACAATTTTTATGCCGAAAAACAGATGTTGAAACCCGACTTTGTTTATATAAAGTAAGTAGTCTAAAATATACAATGAGTTTTCCGAGCATTAAATAAACATATTAAAATAAAATTCATGTTCGTATCAGTTGAATTCTTGTTAATAGTAGAAGCAAAGAACACAATAAAACGCTGATTGGGGCTTACTAATTTGAGGCAAGAAAAAACACATCGCGCTATTATATATAACATATAACGCGCATCCGCAAAGTTCGAGGCGCCCGTCTCGGTGCCGTCGTTTCCGGTGAAAGTTCGCACAGGAGCTACCGAGTTTGGATATGAGACCATGGCTTGACTTTATATATCAGTCAGCTTAGTACCTGACCAGACTGCGCGGTTGGACAAGCTAGGATGGACCAACTTTCGGCCGCATATGACATAAGACCCATTTTCGCATGACGCGGGTCATCTGACCTTTATAATGTGTATATAGCTTTGAATGGGAATTTGCACATAGTTTTTGGCATGGACTTATTGTTATGTTAATGTGTTGCACGCGTTCAAAAGCAGAGGGCATATATAAGATCAATTATACTACGGAGTTCATTTTCTGTTGCAAAATGAAATGCAATAAAGATTGTTACTGCCGCGGTGTGTACAAGTATGACAGCGTTGTCTGTCTGCGATGCATCATACTGGTTCTAAGCTGGCAACTCACCCAATTGGACTCAACCATCTGCTCGAACAAGAAATGATGAAGTTCTACTAGCATAAACCTTTAATTGTAACTCATTTTAAAAATATTCATGTTATTTATATTATTCAATTTATTATTCAAAATTATATTATTATTTCCTTTATTGTTGTTTTTCGCATTAAGAAACTTATTCGGCTTACGAAACTGAAAAATCCCATTGGAAAAAAAAATCCCATGGGAGAAAAAAATCCCATGGGAGAAAAAATCCCATGGGATTTAAAAATTCCATGGGATTTTTTGTTTTTTTTTAAACACGACTAAACGCATTAAAATATCGTAGTTGTTCATCATTTCAATAAAATATGATGTTTCTGAAAGTTTTCATGAATAAATCTCTCAAAATAAGAAAAAAATACCCATGGGAATTTTTTTCTCCCATTTTAAAATGGGATTTTTTTATTACTAAAGTATTTTTATATATATTGGCATAAAACCAATATACAGTCCTTAAATAACGTTAAAATACTTGCAACGCAAAATAAAAAAACACGTTTTTTAAAATGTTCAAAATCCCATGTGGATTTTTTCTCCCATTTGCAAATTATGGGATGAAAAAAAATCCCATGGGAGAAAAAATCCCATGGGAAAGAAAATCGGAAAATCCAATGGGGAAAATGCAAAAATCCCATGGGAAACCCACCAACTTTGCTTATACATTTCATAGAGTGAAAGCAAACGGGCGTTTTTTATCAGTGAAAATAAACCAAATTTATTAATCAACGATAGACTTTATCGCATACTATGTCTCAAAAGTAGGCAAATCTTTAGAAAAGGGTACTTAAGTTTGCGAATAATTTCGGTTTCGCAAAAGTTTTTCCGGTGGCCGTTGGGTAACCAGTTCACATTTTGAAAGAACACCTTGTTTACCACTCCAGAATCCACAATAATGAGGACATTTTGAGGGACATTTTAAGGAATTTCATTTTTTGAGAATATCTAGAAAATGTGTAGCTGGGTCATGTATAAAAACATATATTCGCTTTACCTTGCTCTGAGCAAAGAATAATTACAAAAAATATTAGTAGTGACCTAATTGTTGACAGAAAATGACACATTTAAAGAGAATGTTGAACATTTATAATTCCAATTAATTTATAAGGAATATTTAGTATCAGAGCGCACACTTGTGCAGATATGCTGTTTATAAAACACGAACAAAAGCAACAACGACATATCGGCTGATAAAATAATGCATGCAAACATTGAAAATTCCACTATGATTTATTTAGGATGATAAACATTATTATAAATCTTAAATTCAAAATAAGTGTTCAAGAACATACATAACTTATACAATAAGTTTGACACAACGTAAGTTATTTCTGGTTTGCAGATTTACGTGTTAAAAATCTAGACTTTACAGGGAACACGGGTCTGTTTTCTGGAGTGCATGGCTTGCAATTGAACATAATAATTTGAGTAATTTAGGTTTAAGATTCAAAGGTCACCTTCACAATTGAAAGTTTGCTACCCAGATTAAATTTTACATGGCGTGAGGATATTTTGTTTAATTGTATGATAACTATACCTTGTAGTTTCCACGAAACGTTGGTACCGAATATGCACTTCCTTCACATAGTCCGTCTGAAACATTACGGACCAAAGAAAACACGCGTGAATAGCGTACACACATCTTAAATAAGAGAAAGATTCTATGACAACGTTAACAAAATCAACGAGGACCGCGATTGGTTTTGCCGTAATAACAGGACAATATGCAACTGAAATCAAGAACATATAAGTATACTCTATGATATAAACATAATTCACACCTATAATATGAAAATGCAATTGTTTCTGAAAACAAGATGCATAAACTTGTGTACCTAGTCTTAAAACGGATGCGTTGTGAAAGAATAACGAATGTATAAATTGTTTTCCATTGTATCTTGAAAAGCGAATACATTTAAGAAGATGCAATTTTGATCAATGAGTCCAACATCGAATTAAAAAAATGTGTTAAACATAAATTTGGTCCTGAATGACCAGCTAAAATGTGTTTTTGTTTGCTCAAATAAAATTATTTCGGGTTAAATATTACACACCCACAATAAAACAATATTGCTTTTAATGATATATTCATTATACGTTTTAAAAAAATGATAACTTTGTATATTTACTGTTTTTTACAATTATTGATAACGGTGACAAAGGCACATTGAACCACGTTTAAAAACAACCCAATTCTTAAATACTTTGCAAATATTTGTAGTTATTGTCATAATTATAATTCTTCCATCATCTAGCTATACATTAAATCATGTTTTGATTCATCTTCCTAACGTAAATAGTATAATTTAGATATGCGACAATAAAGGAAACCTATAAACAAGATCAGAAACAATGTTTGTTCATCAGTTGTTTTTTTTAGCACAGTGACAATAGGCTATACAGCATAACACAATACGCAAATTTTCCTTAAAAAGTTAAACAAATTGTTTTATTATTTAATAAATAATAAGTTTTTAAACATCATTTACGATTCACAAGATCAGAATAGTGAGGCACAATTCAATGAAATACGTACAACTGTCAAATAATCCCGTCTTGTCAAAATATTTCAGAACACACGTAAACGTATAAACGTAAGCTTAGACGCAATTTCTTATATGCGTGTCTCTTCGTCTGAGCAGATTAGATGATTGTTGTTTAACGAATAATTAATTAATTTTGAATGATTAATTTACGCAACCGTTTCAAAAAGAAATTATAAAGCGATGAGTGACAAAGCCCATTGATAAGTACCGATCTTTAGGAATAATGTAATAAACCTTAATAGTGAATGACTACGATTGTTGAAATAAATTATCATAACAAGGTCGTCGCATTGTGAAAAAACCTGAAAAAGTATATATAATTATATGTATAAAGAAACGGCATTTCTTTTTAATTTTAAACGTCTAAAAGAAGACAATTATCAATATCCAAACTATAAATATCACCAATACTAGTTAAATCTGTGATATTTCTTTTCATTGGGGTGGATATACATATGCACCATCATTCCTGTACGAATTAAAATGATA
Source organism: Dreissena polymorpha (assembly GCF_020536995.1). NCBI lineage: Eukaryota > Metazoa > Mollusca > Bivalvia > Myida > Dreissenidae > Dreissena > Dreissena polymorpha. The sequence goes on along the minus strand of NC_068367.1, from coordinate 70,955,881 downwards.
TATTGTATGTTCTTCGTAATGGTATTTAATATAATATGGATAAGCCATATTTGACAGGTCATTATTATTCTTTTCTTCTGGTTTTGTTAACGCATTCTATAAACATTAAGTGCTTTTGCTTATGACGAACCTTTCATATTATGTTTAACAATCAAAATGTTATTGATTTTAAGTTGTGAAAAGTCAAGGTGGGTTTCAGTCGGCCTCAAACCCGCCAGTAAGTAAGCATCATAATCAAACCTGCATCACTATGTTAACATCATTAAGAATGGACCTTCTCAAACGCATAGTGTCTAAAAAGAGCTGTTTTTTTTAATCAATTTTCTCTGTAAACAAGATCTGGAAAAAACGGTCTACTTATAAAAATTATTTTGAGCATAATGGTGTATGCGTATTGGATCATTTTATCACATGCTGTTTCAACTGACTGCATACTTTGTTCACGAAATAATCTCATTAATATTATAACATTGATCTGTGTTATTGCAATATCTTTACTTCTACATCAAACCCATTTAGAGGACAATTGTTGCGGTGGACTGTTTCTCCTTTAATTCAAAGCCCATCCCTCTTAATAAAACCCATTCATCGACCTTAATCAAGATTTCGTGTATTGCATAGTATTTTGAATATTGTCTGTCTTAATATTAGTGATGGTTGTGTGAAAGGGTACGCAATGTTTAGTAAAATATGAGAGATCTAATACGCGTAATTTTTACATTTGGATAAAACATCACCTATCTATGACTATATAAACTATTTATGATGTTAACCGAACTGCATACGGCTTCAGTAAGCCTTTGTATAGCGTAGAATACTAGTTCTTTCATTTTGACAATTTAATGTAACTTCATTATGAAGCATAACTATAATTGATTAAACCATTTTGTCCCATTGATCTAACGCATATAAATACACTTTTTAAGTAGCAATTTCAGAGAATTTAATTTTAATAGAGGTTATGTCGTCAAGGTGATTTTTCTTCGCAAAGATCGTGTTTGACGTGTGTTGAAAACACAATATGAACAAACTAAGTGACACAACAAACGACAAAACAGTAATTAACTAAAAAACATAGAACAACAAAAGGTATTTCAACGCTTCTCATGCTTCTATTTATTC
>NC_068367.1:70934382-70949659 GCF_020536995.1 Dreissena polymorpha | reverse complement strand
AAACCTAAGTTTTAAATATTATTGTAGATACACGTTTACTTTACTAATCCTACTATACTTAATCATGTACCTTACTATATTTATTTATGTGTGCACTTTAAAATCAAATAAAAAAATACTCAATGTGAAATTGTGAACTTACTATATAAAAACTACTGAAATAAAAAAGTGATTTGAAATAAAGCACCACTTACTGTGGTGTATACATCCATTAAAGTTAAAAGGCGGAACCCCACAGTCACGTGATCCTGCACCCTGAATACGAAGTGCAATACCATTACGGGGGTTTTTTTTACAGATTTTGACAGTTATTAAAGTTTGTCATTAAATGCTTTATATTGATAAATGTAAACATTGGATCTAAAAAGCTCCAGTTAAAAAAGAATAATGTTTAAAAAAGAAAAAAACGTAACCCTCAACTGGGCTCGAACCACTGACACATGGGGTCCTGGAGTAAAAGTCTGCGGCTTCTACTACTCGGCAATCCGTACTCATGTTATTACTTTTATTTTATACTTTATATAAGGAATCCTCGTAGTGTCACAAAATATAACGACAACAACAGAACTCTCAAAATTCTTCAACCGTTTCGCGTTGCAAGTTTTATAATTTTCCGGTTTTAAATCGTCAAAAGATGAATATAATGGATAATTTAGTGCATAGTAAATGTTCAGTATTACTTGCTCCTCACAAATATCATAACTATAATGCAAATTTGCGAATCTGAAACAACTTTTTGACTCTAAAGTTTTCTGATACATGAAACGGTCTGGACAAGATATCGCGTCATACGAGCATGTGCATATCTTACAGTAAATCTGTGAAACTAGGAATTTCACAAAATTCCTAATCGCTTCAGGATTTTCGTAAAATGACTGTTTCACTAAGGACCTACCGAAATGCCTGATTTCTTCAGGAATTTCAAGAAATGATCGAATAATGCCTTTAATCATTTCATGAAATTCCTGGAACGATTTTAAATTGAAAGTGGTCCACGTCTATTAGGAGTTACTGAATTAGAAGTAGACCAGATATAAGTTTATCACATACTGTCAAACTGTACACCTTTAAGTTTATTGAATAACGTCTTAAAATAACGATTCATATTGTGTGCGCGAATTCTTACACAAAAATTTGTCAACTTATGAATACTTAAATTGACGTTACCAAACATGTATAAAACATAAAGAACATTTTTCCCTGTACTACAAAGCTTTTTAATTGAATTACATGTTTTACTTGTCAGCAATGTTTTTGTAATTGGACACTCATTTCCTATTCCGATTTTTTTATTTAGATTTAGATTGAAACTAAACTACAATTAACGATGATTTTTTGTTTTGCAATTTAATAGAATATTTAAAACCCGAAGATACCACTAAATTAATGTTAACATTGAAAAAGATAGACATTTTAAGAACTAAGAACTCCTGTACATGGATGGATGAAGTGTACCCTGATAATTATCTAATGGTAAATTCGGTCAATATTTACGGAAGTCATAAATTCATTAAGTGTGCTGTCATTAAATGGATGTCACTTTTCTTGGTTGATAATTTGAAGCAATTTTCATTAACATACGAACTTATATATGAGCCTGAAATATTACCGGTACTTTCACAAACTAGTTATACAATTGTATTGCAAGCAGTTTAATAGCTCCGTCACACCGGACTGGCGTCCTTACGGCGACCTACATGTAAGACTGTGTTTCTGGAAATGTATGATTGTCGTAGTAAGTACGCCAATGACTTTTTCGGTAAAAAAAGCTGTTTTTTCGCCTTCCCGTCACATCAGCGTCCTGGTTTATGGCGATCTGCGCGTCCTCACGGCGTCCTTAATCATCCGTGGCGACCTTACCGCATTCGTACTGCGTCCTTACGGCGACCAAAGCCGACCATACGGCTTCTGAGCGGCGTCCTTGGCGTTTATACTACGTTCTTATTGCGACCATAGTCTTTCTGAGGACGCAATAGACGTAGAAAGGACGTACTAATGTCGCAATAAGGTCGCTGTACGGTCGCTTTGCAATCAATGACCATTTTCTGTGGGTTTGAGCGGCGACCACACGACGTCCATGGCGTCCTTACAGCGACCCTACCACGTCCCTACTACGACTACTGCGTCTCTACGGCGTCCCTCTGACGTCCTTAACAAACCCGTAAAACGCCGGACTTCGGCGACTATTTTGAACATGTTCAAGTGGTCGCCGTGGGCTTGCGTCCTGACCAATTTTCGGCGTCCTCACTGCGTCCTCTTGCGTCCTTACTGCGTCCTTCCGGCGTCTATGGCGTCCTCACTGCGACCTGGGTCGCCGTAAGGACGCAGTAAGGACGCCAGTCCGGTGTGACGGGTAAAAGTGAACGCAAGCAAACCTACAAATTATAATAACTTTCTAAATTGGTTAAACGATTCCGTATTCACTATTCACACTTAATACATTTTAATAGCCCAGGAAATGATTTTGTATCGTTATCAAGGTACATAAACAGACTAAACAATATGACCCACGTCATGCGAAAACAGGTCTAATGCCATATGCGGCCAGATTAGCTTCAGACAAGCCTGCGCATCCGTGCAGTCTGGTGAGGAGCTACCATGTCCGCCAAGGAGACCACGGAAACCTTGCGTGACTTTATAGTAGACAGCATAGCTCCTGACCAGACTGCGCGATTGCGCATGTCTGGTCTGGAACTACGCTGGACTAATAGGGCATACAGCCCATTTTCGCATGACGCGGCTCATATTTCAATAATTATTAGATCATATAAAAACTTTAAAAAAGCTTATCAATATGTGTTTACAATAGTATCATTTTAACTACTAACTACACTATTAAACAGAAAGAAATATAATAATGTAGTCATTAAAATCAAACAAGGACATTTTACACATTTCCTAAATACTCTTAAAGGCCTCTGGTAAAATTGTGTAAAAGTGTGTCCCCATTGTCAGTCATTTCTCGAAATTCATGAGAAAACTTAGGCATTTCGGGAAGTCTCTAAGTGAACCAGTTATTTGACGAAATCCTGATCGTTTAGGAATGTCGTGAAAATTCTAATTTAACATATTTACTTTAACACATATACACGTACAGACAAGAGAATCGTGAATACTTATATAATCTTATTTCATTAAATGCAACAGTAATAAACAGTATAAAGCATTTGTGAAACGGCATGATATAAAAGGTTTTAGTCATTTTATATCAAAAGAGCAGGAAATAAGTGCAATAAATCTATGAATTCAGATTGCTTGACCTGGAATGGTTCTTTTTCAAATAGATTCCCACCCAAGTATGGTCAAATAAGGGCTTACTTGCCTTCTCGCGTAAAATCAACGGCTACATGAAGTTGGAATCAAACTCCGTACATGTGACTTAAGCAAAAATAACTTACGTGTTATGCCTTAACAGTTTATAGATAGAGCCCTATTCCACCAACATTGAACGGCAGACATGTGTTATAGTTAAGGCAGTGCAGAGAACATTAAGTTTAGGCGGACAAATTCGTCCATGATAAGCCTGTGCGAACTCTGCACATGTATTAAGTCCCATTTTTTCTAGAGCGCTGCTACAATTTTTCGACACGAATCGAACTGTGCACATGTATTAGGTTCCGTTTCCAGATGCGAGGCTTTATGCATAAATAACCCACCACGGGATGGGTTAACTTAGATTTGCACAAGTAAAGCTTTTTAACACGAAGAAGACAAAATAAATTGCAATATCCATTCAGTTTGCAGTTGATTTCGTGTCTAAAAGCTGTACTTTTGTAAACCAAAGTAAAATCATTCTGTGGTATAATTAATGACGGCCTCTGTATTTTGTTTGTAAGAATGAAGCTGTCTACCAAATATTTATTGGCTACATGGTATCTGAAAAAAACTTGACTTCGCGACAATATTTTTAATATTTAACTTGAGGTAATTCTTTGATTTGTGCATATTTGATAATTGATTAGCCATGATTAGCATTTCAACGCCTACCGTCATTGTTGTGGCAAAGTTTTCCCACGACATCAAAGCAGGCACAAAGTTGAGGTTAATAAGGAATTAATATTCCAGTTTAAGGCGTACCTTTCACCTTGGCAACGCCGATATCCGATGAATATCAGATGCATGGATATTAAAAACAACTCATGATTACGCGTTCAACTGTTAGATTATTGGAGTGAGGCAAGTTTGTGTATTTTATATTAATTCTAATATCAACGGCTATTGATCAAGTGCGTCATGTATTAAACATAGTTTGCGAGTGTATTTGAGCCGCGCTCTGTGAAAAGGGAATTTATTGCATGTGCATAAAGTGTTGTCAAATATAAGCCTGTGCACTCCACACAGGCTTATCAGGGACGACACATTCCACATAAACTGGATTTTGGCAAGAAGAGACTTTCTTCAATCAAAATATTATAAAAGCGGAAAGTGTCCTCCCTGATTAGCCTGTGCGGACTGCACAGACCAATCTGGGAAGACACTTTACGCACATGCATTAAACCCCATTTTCACAGAGCACGGCCCATATCAATGTGTATTATCTAACAACAAAGAACCATACGAAAACGTTTAAAACGTTGACATGAACGTTTAAACAGAACTGCTTCGAACAGTCTCAATATCTTAATACGCAAAGCGTTGTTTAAAGCCGTCTTAATCACAAATTATATTCCACCAGTATTCGATAGTACTGTTGAAGGTAATTCTTAAAACAAAACAAAAAATATGCCTACATATAGGACTTTTAAAGAAATTCGCATTTTGTACCATATAAAATAATCGAGATAAAGTAAAAAGTGTCATGTGATATATGTATTTGTTTTGATGTATACCAGTATAGTGAATCTTAATTGTGCTTTTCGTTCCAATCAATGGAAAATAAGTTTCTCGATGCCTGGAGGCGTACCTAAATTTCGACCACCTATCAGGCAACTCCAGTCCTGTTAACATACGTCATTGAAAGCGTTGCTTAAGTTTCACACTTGTGTTATATGTTCATAAATTTAAGTCGTACGCTCATTTGAGGCTCGTTCTGGAAAAAACAAGGCTTCATTCATGTGCGTAGTGTCGTCACATACAGATTATCATGTGCAGTCCGCAGATGATAATCGCCTGGATTGGATTTTCTTTGAGAAGAGACTTATTTAAAACAAGAAATATCTTTAAAAAAGATATACGGCGTTGGATTGTGGTTGCAGTTAATGAAAGGTAAAGACTTCAATGAATGAGATCAAAGATAGCGAATGTCTTTTTCTGTGCAGTTCTTAGCTGCAGCAAACGCAGTACGGGATGATACGCGGAGTTTTCGCGGCTTATTTTACATTATTACATATTGCTGGTCATAAACGCATAGATACAAAACAGAAAACCAAAAGAAGAATGGAAGTGAAATTAAAACATATGAGTCAACCGGCCACACGCGAAGTATCCGTACATATTTTAAATATTTATACGCGCGTTCTTCGAACAACCTGTTTTAGTGGTTTGTCTGGCGTTGCTATTTGATTCGATTATTAACAGTATCGAGTCAATATGATGGCATAATTCTTGTTAAATTAATTAATAAATAATATTTATCCTGGTATTGTTGTAAAACACATTAAGAATCTATTATTGACGTACCATATGATATCGCTAGATATCTTCATTTAACATCTGTCTGGTCTAAAGATAATACCAGTTCACCTAGTTCACGCTATATGTAACGATTATTTTCCTGGCCGCGAACTCCGATCAGCACATAGGGTAGAGACGCAGCGATAACCTGTTCGTAAACTCTGACATTCACACACAGTGGCCGCAAATTGACCCGATATACCTCGCGAGTTGAAATGCAATGCATTAAAGTGAGTCTTCGCTTCCACTGCTCTCTATACTTTAACATGTTAACATGTTGACAGGAATATGGAAGTTAGTACTAAATATGAAAACATAGCCTTTAAGTGCAAACGTTCTCGCGCTGAAAATCTTCTGAAAATAAAAGGTGGACGCACAAACTGTATTGATGTCGAGATTGAGTGTAAAACTGTTCTATCTATTAAGCCTTTTCATTAGATATAAAATTGTTTCATGCTGAACACGCCAGTAAAACAGTGTTACAAAGACGCGGACATGTTTCCAATGTTCTGGTCGTATTCTCAAATCAGCCAATTGCAGTCAATGAAGTGTATTCATCTGTACTTGGCCGCGGGAAGTTTTATTTGAATTCTATTGGACGCTAACAAAGGTCAGGCTAAGGTGAAAAGCTGGCTTAATACAGCTTACGCCGAAAAGAATGCACTCGGAAAAAGTCGTCCCTGATGAGCTTGTGCGGACTGCGTGAATGGACGTGAATAATATCATGACTGTATTTGTTATATTAAATGTTCACGGTTCATAAGTACACAAACAAATTAAAACCTGAGCGTTCATAGAATAATTCGTGGTGAATTTGTATGTATTCAGCGGTATTTTAAGAATTATTCACAATTATTGTTGATCATTTGGGAACCGCATAGAGATACACAGAAGAAGCCATTAAACAAAAAACGTCGACGCTGTGCTGTTATGAGGCGCAAATCGTGTCAATGGCATGACTAACTGTAGGTCGCCGTGATGTAACGGTTATGATGTCCTCCTAGCAATCGGGAGGTCACGGGTTCGGTCCCCACTGTTTGAGCGTTTCTATAGTCCTCAAAGACACCAAGTACTGGGTCTAGGCCCAGGAACGGACTCGAAAGAGTTTCACATCAGTAGTGAATACTTTAAACGCAATCCAGCTAAAATAAAAAGGTTTAAAGTAAGGGTTTACGTATGCAACAAGTATACCTATATTTAAATGGAGAATAAAATATTATTCAGACGTTTATAATTACAAATATTATTCATTCGTTCTTTTCGTAAGAAATTATGAAGCATCAAGAAAACGCCCGAGATTTATGTCACGTGATAACTGCTGACTACATTTTTTCTTCTGTTGAGATTTTAGATTTTAGTTCATAAATTAAATGTAATCGAGTGATTAATATTTTACGAATATCATCATATTGATGTGATAAAACAGCGAACAAGGGTAACTCAAACAAATAAGACAATATATCTCAGAGTATCCAAGTATTATTTAACCCCTACGAAAGAGATTTGGGATAACACTACAGCACAAACTTACTATAAAAGCATGACATTAGCATTCAATATTAATACGTTTCAAGCAAATATATGCATATAATAAAATAAAACATAAACTGAAATACACAGTAAATATTTACCAAAAGTATTATACACTACATGACCTATGCACTTTTCTCGTTTTGATCTGAAATTGTTTCGATTTATATTGAGTAAACCTTTCCACGCACGCTAATCCACCGGCATAATATTTTATATTTTTATACATTTTGATTAATAAATTATGATTGTAGTCTCTATTAGAATGACCATGACCCTCGAAATTCCCTGCCTGAGTGGTCTGATGTACGGCCAGGATAGTATTGGAAGCATCTATTACATTGTTTTTCATTTTTCTCGAATTATAGACCAACCAATTGTCATAAGCCCTCCGCCCTATCACAACTTCCGGAACCTCATTCCACGGATACGTTGGCGTAGTTATAAAGAAGTCCTCAGCCAAGCCCGTAAACAGTTTGCCTCTACTTTTTGAAATGCGCTTAATATTTTGCCAGTCTATGCCTTCGTCTATTGTGACGTTTTCGACGTTTGTTCTACGTCCAACAATTAAAATAGGCTTTCTCATATCCTCCGTTGTTGACTTAATCATCTGAGCCAACGTGTGGATCAATTCTTTTGTGAAAAGTATGTCACCGTTACTAAAAGCATAAAATGACGTATTAAAAAGGTTCATGACGTCCCGATACATGTGCTTCAGCACCGGAATGCCGTCTGCTGCAACGGCCGGAAGCGGCAACGTTATGACGCTCGCCTGGTTACACTCGTTAATAACTGAACTCTCGTTCGAGAAAACAACCGGGATCACGTAAGGGTGCAATGACCTCCAGTTAATAAGAGTGAGATTATGAACGAGATTTTTTTCTGGATTTGCATTCCATGAGGAGAACAGTGTAAGCAACGGTAATGTCGAGTTGGAGAGAATACGAACTTTTAACATGTCCAGTAATGTATTGTCGACATTTTCGAGGATAATCGGTGTCGTTGCTAGCGGGGTCGTAGTCGGAACATTGAAGGCGACAGCGGTGGTCCCATTTAAAGCGAGAACTTCCGGTTTTGTTTCCATCTGCTCGAGAAGCTGTAGGTAGTAGGACACAGACCGGAACTGGTGGTGCAACACCGACTATAAAGAGACAGAGGCAACATTTCAATAGCGGGGTGTATCTAAGTGTTTTAAGTAATCGAACTTGTAGCATTAGCGACCGGTATCCCGCGGAATGACATTAAAAACTTTTATTTTTTAGATTTTTCTACTTAATCAATTAACACTTTAATAGAGCAAACATTGCAATTGTATTCGTTTTGCAAAAACATAGGTACCGATCAGTTTCTCATTATGTTTTCATTTATCAATAACATAGTTTTAACTTTTTCTTAAAGCACAAGAAGCCATTTCGTTTCTTCGAGTTCCTATACTGATGTCGACGCAAACCTTACAGTGACTTGTTCACATATTGTAGTAGTAGTGAAAATTATAACTTAAACATTCGTTATAGAATCTATTACAGGTTTTGTGAAAACGAGGCTTAATGGATTGCGTAAAGTATCGTTATAGATTCGCACATGCTAATCAGGGACGACGCTATCCGCGTTTATAGTAATTTTTATTTTAACAAAGTCTTTAAATCTGCGAAAATCCAGTTTAGACGGAAAGTGTTGTCCCTTATTAACCTGTGCGGACTGCACGTCCAATAAACCCCGTTTACACAGAGCGAGGCTCATTTATACAAGACATTTGAATCACTTACTGGTAGTTCTCTTTTCACTATTGTGTACACGGAGTTTCCCGGATAGCCCGTAAAACCCCGAAAACGTTTGAGTACAGATAGAGGTAGATGGAGAGACAGGTAAGGATAAAAATCAATATCTGCCAAACTGAGGATTTCTTGTTGCATGTCAACATTGTACACTCTGAAATGAAATAATTTTAAACTTTGGTGTAATAGATAATGCTGCAATTAAAGACTTATAATACTATGAGAGTTAAAATGTTCATGTTAAAACGTTCAACTAATTTACATTAATGCATTTTAGACTATATTTTTTGCGTTATGGGAAAACTGAGCTAAACGTATTCTAGTAAAGAGCCGTCCCCTATTAGCCTGTGCAGTCCACACAGGCTAATCAGGGACGATACTTTATGCCGTTACTGGATTTTCGTTTATAAGACTTCTTGTAAACGAAAAATTTCATAAAAGCGGAAAGTGTCGTCCTAATAAGCCTGTGCGGACACAACAAAAAAGTGTTACACATACTATATACGTGTTTACCCAGTAAGTAAAAAAGGTTGGTATAAAACGTTGTAGAAATGTTATATTCTACTTACTTTACGGCTTGTGACATGTGTGTGAAAATTGTCTATGGTGCCTAATTTATTCCGAAAACTTCAATATAGGCAACAATATTTTAGAATACAGAAAAATTGCGTTAAACATGTGTTGATAAAAAATGTAAGAACTATTAAATAGCAATACTCGATCGAAGAAGCAAAACTGTTTGAATCAATCATACTGTTGAAACACTGACAAGGGCAGTTTGTCAGAACAAATATTTGTAAAACGAAATGAACATATAAAGTGCACTTAAAATGTGTTCATAGCGATTACTTGCTGATCAGGAGTTTAGTTTGTTGCAAAAGTTTAGGTATTTGTTCAAATATTTCCGTATTTTTGAACAAATAATTAAATATGTTTGGAAATGTTTTGGAATAGTCTTAACTAATTATACTAGCATGAAGAACGTTAAAAACATACTGACATTTCCGAGATTCGAAAGCGGGAACTCTGAAGACAAATGCTGATATGCTACCACTGCGCCGGGCAGGCTTTAGAACTAAGATTTTAGTACCGAAACATAACCGTTATATTAGTACATAAAGTATTTGTCAAATTATCAAGAAAAAAGCTCACAAACGCTTTTTTCATTAGCTTATTTAGAATTATGCTCGTGAATTAATGAACAAATATTTTAAACATGTTTATAGTCAGGAGTGTGATTTCGCTTGTATAAACATCATGTACAAGTTCTTGTTTGCATCTATTGCAATGATTTTGCAAATCGTCATTTTACCAAACTGTGAAAAGTCCCTTTAAAATATTCACTATAGCCACACCGTAGAACAACCAAATGCACCACAACGATTTACATGTATACAACGATTGATAGAGGGAAAACGTTACAGTATAATCATTAAATCTTCAGCCTATCGATACTCCAAATTAGAAGTGCAAGCATTTATTATTAAATGGTGATATGTTCTTTTTTCATGACCTTTAAAACAAGTGTTTGTTATTGGGCGGATACCCAGCGGACCTTTAAAAAGAGTACGAAGAAATAATACGATTTTCAATACGACTTGAAAGTAATGCATGACTTAAAATCTCTGGATATGATATCCCATTAATCTTCAAGACCATTGAATGTTTATTTAAATGGACATTCTCATCTTTTGAAAAAAAACATAGTTCAATGGACACGATCTGTCTGATGTCAAACATAACATTAGCATTTCTATTTGGTAGTGTATGTTTGATCCCGCATGACATCAATAGATTAAGTAGAAATGTCCGCAAATCACCCATAGACTATTATAATAATCATTACTTTTTGCTTTAGTTACATACTTGCACACTCATAATGGTAAGGGGGCGGAATGTTGCGAAATAAGTGGCGAGTCCTTTCTGAAATAATTTATGCTGGCGAGTCTTTAAAAGACAAGACAAGACGAGAGTTTTATTCGAGATCAGTACATAGTGTATAATGTAGAGAATAATGTTCCTAAACACAAAACATCAGTGGCCAATTTTATGTTTTTCAACAATTTCAAGAACAGATGCGTTAAGAGATCCCATTAGAGGATTGACTGTGTATACTGAGGATGTAACGTATAATATCGTATCCAGAAATCTCAGTCTTATAGTTATTTAACAAGGACAAATGCACAGTTCTTCATCCTCATTGTTCTCTTTAAATACTTTTCAGATGTATCGCGCATAGATTTTATTTCTTGCATATCCAATGTAAACTAGTCTTAAAATACACCCATTGATTGCGTAAATATTACTTCAAGGAGAGAATCTATATAAGAATTATTGTGTTTCAATTCTTTTCTTATACTGATTGTATTGTGTTTGATAGATGTACTCTGTGTTTGCCAAACGAAATCAATATGTTTCCACAAAATGCTTATAAAAGGTTACACCTCTTCTAAATCGCGACTTCAACAATGCAAATAGCATCTTTCGTTTCTTAGCATATTGCTAGGACCATGATGTCCCGTGTGAATCCGCAACAGTACCGTTTCATAGATGTGACCATTATAGTTCTGGAAAAACCCTCAAATTATAAGTCTAGCTTTTAATTTCAAAAATGTATACATGCATTAAGAACGAAAGTAATCATTTTATTATAAGGCGTAATACCGGCCACTTACTACACAACTTTCTTTACATCGAAAAAAAAACACAAAATAATTGAACAAAAAGTTCAGAAAAATTCAGATTAAAATTAACCACGTTATTTTTTCAACAAAACTTTCATTTTGTGTGGTAACCATTTCCCGAAATAATTTGAAGAGTTAACGTGTATATATTGGCGACAATTATAAAACTAACCTTTCTCATATATTGCATTTTAAAGGTATGAACTAAAAAAAACAAATATGCTTACCTGATATATATATGTGTATTTCTTGCAGTTATTATACTATTTCCTTCTTTACAATCCTTATTTACGTACTATGGAAATATATTCGGTAAATGGGTTGGTTTCCGTTTAATAGCTTACTATTAAATAACTGTAGTGATTATAACAACATATGTTATATTCTTGCACTGTCCATTTTTTCTTTATTATAACAATCGTTTAATATGAGACAAGAAGTTTTATGTCCACTTTGACTCTAATAAATCAGTGGTATGTTTCGAATACTCCGGATATCGATTATTACAAATAAAACGTTCAAACACCGCTCAATAAGTATGTGCGAATGCATGCCGTATCGACACCCGTCTGATGTAATTTGCATCTTCTCATCGTTATCCACTCCCAACAGTAGGTAACCTGAAGTGTAACCTGTTGCATACAAATGAAAATAAACACTTACATAAGTATTAACATATTAAGTTGTAGAAACAAACGTGTTTATACATTTTCTACAAAACACAAGTATCCCATATTCTAAAAAATCGTCCCTTCTCATTGTAGCGTGACTTAAACGAAAAACCCTCAAGATGTGCTGGACAGTTAATGTTTTCTATTTCAAGTAGTTTTAAATTATTTACGGTTTATAAATGAGAATTACGACGATCATTTTCGTGATTTTGCGATTATTTTAGGAAAGTAGGTCATGTTTAATCCAGGGTGATGCTATGATGTTTAAATTACGTAAAGCATAATTGTATTAGTTTGTTTATCATTGAATAGTTGGTTTATCGATCTTTTATTAGCTGCTTATTTTTCAAGAAAATGAAACACTATTTTAGCAACAACAACAGCAAGATTTTCACATTTTTCATTGCGATTTTTTTTATAGAACAAGCTCATGCGCATAGTCACAAACCTAAGCAACCAATAAGAAAGGCCGATATTATGAGAATCTTTCTATATGATACAGATTCCTACAGGGAGCTAAGTATAACCAGAATTTTGTAAAAAATGCGGATTTGAATGCATTTTTTGTTGGTATGTCCAAGAATTAACATTAAACTAAAGATCGACATTTAAAACAAGTGTGCTTTTGTTTTTATATATTTTCACTTAAATTATTTAGATGTATTCATTAAGTGGACCGATATTACAGTAACACATGCTTCTGAAGATTATAATACTCATAATTATCAATTTCGCTTCATAAACATATGTTTTATTTATTCACATACTGAAACAATTCTTTTCTTAAGCCTACATGAGCGGTATTCATAGCAATTAATTACCTCCAATTCACAATGCACAGTCGATTAAAACGTACATATGCATGAAGAGCCCGGCTTCCTTTGACAACGTTCAGTGAGCGTTTTAATAAATTCACGATGGCTTACCAAGATTGCGGCCAAAATGTGACAATAACTTACTGTCCCTTATATTATGGCATAACAATATTATTTTTGGCATATGAATTGTGTTGAAAGGGTGATACAACATGCGTGCAATTTATTTACAAATAGCTAAATACATTGCATTATTTTCGGTGGACGATAAAGTATTTCCCAAAATATTCATTTGATCAAAACAAGAGCTGTGTGTGGGGTGGAGTGGGAGGTGGGGGTGGGGGTGAGGTCGGAGCTCTTGACTTCTTTACATTTGCTGTACTTGTAAAATGTACTTTATTTTTAAGACAACTTTTTATTATCATGACGTTATTTAAACAAATTTAATGTTAACATGGATATATAGAACGATTATTTTTCTATCTATAAAAAATGTAACCATGAACCAACCTGTTTGTTTGCCTACTAATTCAATGACAATCTTATAAACTGTATTTATTAATTTTCTAAATAAATAAATGTGTTCGCTAGTTGCATCGTAGGAACCGTTTCTGCATTAACAAGAGTCTCTTGATTCCCCACACCCAATGGCTTTACACGTTAAGTATTTATTTATGGTATCTTTGTAAAGTATTTTTGAAGAAATAAAGCATCGATATATTTTAAACTGTAGTTATTAACATTCATCAAAGAGGTTTTTTATTGAAGGATAAGTAAAGATTTGATTTAAATGAATGCCAGGAAGACATTATGAAAAAATAGTTTTAAAAAATACCGATTATAAAGGGTATAAACTGTCTTAATATAAAACTAGAAATGGCGCGGCAGAGGCCGACGCGTATCCCCACGCCGCATGTTTGACCCAGGGGCGCCCCAGAGTTGGTAATGGGGCCATGCATAGTTGAGATTTACCGTATTATCATAAGAGAAGTTTAGTATCAATTAAAAGTGAATCGTTGTAGAAATGAAGAAATTATAGTAAAAGACAATTTTGGGTAGGTGTGGCCTATTATGGGCGGGGCGCCCCAGGGTTGGTAATGGGGCATTAAATAGTTGAGATTGACCGTCTTGTCAATTCATAAGAGATGTTCAGTATCAATTTGAAGTAAATCGGTGTAGAAATGAAGAAATTATAGTAAAATGCAATTTGGGTGGGCGTTGCCTATGTGGGCGGGGCGCCCTAGGGTTAGTAATTGCGCCATGCATAGTTGAGTTCGACTGTATTGTCATAAAAGAGGTTCAGTATCAATTTGAAGCGAATCGGTGTAGAAATGAAGTAATTATAGTTAAAGGCAATTTAGGATGGGCGTGGCCTATTTGGGCGGGGCGCCCCAGGGTTGGTAATGGGACCATGCATAGCTGAGATTGACCGTATTGTCATGAGAGTGGTTCAGTATCAATTTGTAGTGAATCGGTGTAGAAATAAATAAGTTATAGTAAAAGGCAATTTTGGGTGGGCGTTGCCTATGTGGGCGGGGTGCCCTAGGGTTGGCAATGGGGCCATGCATAGCTGAGATTGACCGTATTGTCATAAGAGAGGTTCAGTATCAATTTGAAGAGAATCGGTGTAGAAATGGAGAAATTATAGTAAAAGGCAATTTTGGGTGGGCGTGTCCTATGTGACCGGGGCGCCCCAGGGTTGGTAATGGGGCCATGTATAGTTAAGATTGACCGTATTGTCATAAGACTGGCTCAGTATCAATTTGAAGTAAATCGGTGAAGAAATGCAGAAGTTAATGTAAAAAAACATTTAAAAAATAATGAAAATCTATGACCCGGCCCCGCCCCAACCCCCATAACTTTTGACCCAGGGATCAGATCAAAATTCCGTCACTGTCACCTTCGCACATATGCTCAAAGCTACCATGTATTTAAGTTTCAAGGTTCTAGTGCAAATAGTGTAGGAGGAGCAGGTGGCCAGGACGGACGGACGGACAGACGCACATCACCACAATACATGTATCCCCACTTTTTCTCCCAAAAAACGTGGGGATAATAACCCAAAACTTCGACAAATTTCGAATCTAAGTTTTAAAATAGCATTATCAGTTTAATGAAATCATTTTAATATGCGGAATAAGTTTCAAATATTGGAAAGACGATTCTCATACAAATACGGATATGAGAAT